>NC_073378.1:25357359-25363948 GCF_028641065.1 Leucoraja erinaceus | reverse complement strand
ACCCACTGAGTTACCTCAGTCTATTTATTCCATTGCTGATGCATCTGACAATTAAATGCTCTTGACTCGTGAACCACAGATCTCAGCTCAGTCGCTGCAGTCATATTGATCAGGCGCCAATAATGAGCACTCCCACGATCCAGTTTGGTTTAGCAGTGCGGTTACTGCACAAACAGTAGCCTGATGTCTTCACAAGTCCCATGAGAAACTCGTTCAGGCCCAGTTCCTCAAAACCTCACCATAAATTCATAAAACGTGAGGGGCTGAATTAGGCCATTCGGCCCATCTAGTCTACTCTGCCATTCAATCACGGTGGCGCAGCGGGTAGAGTTGCTGCCTCACAGCGCCCGAGACTCGGGTTCGATTCCGGCTACGGGTGCTGTCTGTATGGAGTTTTTTACGTTCTCCCCGTGACCTGCGTGGGTTTTCTCCGGGTGCTCCGGTTTCCTCCCACACTCCAGAGACGTGCGGGTTTGTTGGTTAATTGTCTTCTGTAAGATTGTCGACTGTCCCGGGAAAGCAGACTATTATCTAAATGGTGGCCGATTGGGAAGGGGGAGATGCAGCGAGACCTGGGTGTCATGGTACACCAGTCATTGAAGGTAGGCATGCAGGTGCAGCAGGCAGTAAACAAAGCGAATGGTATGTTAGCTTTCATAGCAAGAGGATTTGAGTATAGGAGCAGGGAGGTTCTACTGCAATTGTACAGGGTCTTGGTGAGACCACACCTGGAGTATTGCATGCAGTTTTGGTCTCCAAATCTGAGGAAGGACATTATTGCCATAGAGGGAGTGCAGAGAAGGTTCACCAGACTGATTCCTGGGATGTCAGGACTGTCTTATGAAGAAAGACTGGATAGACTTGGTTTATACTCTCTAGAATTTAGGAGATTGAGAGGGGATCTTATAGAAACTTACAAAATTCTTAAGGGGTTGGACAGGCTAGATGCAGGAAGATTGTTCCCGATGTTGGGGAAGTCCAGGACAAGGGGTCACAGCTTAAGGATAAGGGGGAAATCCTTTAAAACCGAGATGAGGAGAACTTTTTTCACACAGAGAGTGGTGAATCTCTGGAACTCTCTGCCACAGAGGGTAGTTGAGGCCAGTTCATTGGCTATATTTAAGAGGGAGTTAGATGTGGCCCTTGTGGCCAAGGGGATCAGAGGGTATGGAGAGAAGGCAGGCACGGGATACTGAGTTGGATGATCAGCCATGATCATATTGAATGGCGGTGCAGGCTAGAAGGGCCGAATGGCCTACTCCTGCACCTATTGTCTATGTTTCTATGTTTCTATGTCCCCAGTGTGTGTGTAGGTTGGTGTCGGCATACAATAGCAAATCGACAACAGAAAATAGTCGACAATAGACGGGGGCGATCGCTGGTCAGCACAGACTCGGTGGGTCGAAGGGCCTGTTTCCTGTTCCTGAAGGGCCTGTTTCCACGCTGTATCTCTAAAGTTTAAGATCTGATGCATTTTTAGATTTTTTATAAAATTATGTTGTATATGCATGCTCGTGGAACAATTATGGTATGTGTCATTTTAATAGTCTCAGTCACAAGTTATTAAATAAAATTGCAGATGCTTATCATTTGCTTCCTAGTGTACATTCAGAGTATTATTTCCTAATAGCAAATAATTTTCACAGGATAACAATCATCCATTAAAGAGGATGCAAAGAAAGATTGCTAGAATGCTCTAAATCTAGCTGAAAATATCATTTCTGTGAATCATTCGGAATAGCAATTAGTTCCACAGCCGTAAACCAAGTTAAAATGTGCATGAGATTTAGTGTAGGTTTGGTTAGAGTCACAGCGTGGAAACAGGCCCTTCGGCCCACCAAATCTGTGCCGACCAGTGATCGCTCCGTCTATTGGCAATCTATTTTCTGTTGTCTATTGCACACTAGCTCTACCCGACACACACCGAGGACAATTTACCGAAGCCAATTAACCTACAAACACGCACGTCTTTGGACTGTGGGAGGAAACCGAAGATCTCTCGGAGAAAACCCACGCAGGTCTCGGGGAGAACGTGCAAACTCCGCACAGACAGCACCCGTGGTTGGGATCGAACCCGGGTCTCTGGCGCTGTGAGGCAGCAACTCTACCGCTGCGCCAGAGACCCGGGTTCCAATTTTATCATTTCCGCTGATACACTGTCTTTTAATATTAGTTTCTGCTCTGATTACAAAAGCACAAATAATTGTCCTTGCAAGGTCTTCCGCTTGTCCTGTTCCAGCGTTTGTCGGCACTGGGCCTGTACTCGCTGGAGTTTAGAAGGATGAGGGGTAAACCTCATTGAAACATACAGAATAGTGAAAGGCTCGGATAGAGTGGATGTGGAGAGGATGTTTCCACTAGTGGGAAAGTCTAGGACCAGAGGGCACAGCCTCAAAATTAAAGGACGTTCTTTTAGGAAGGAGATGAGGAGGAATTTCTTCAATCAGAGGGTGGTGAATCTGTGGAATTCATTGCCACATAAGGCGGTGGAGGCCAAGTCAGTGGATATATTTAAGTCAGAGATTGACACATTCTTGATTAGTGCGGGTGGCAGGGGTTACGGGGAGAAGACAGGACAATGGAGTTAGGAGGGAGAGATAGATCAGCCGTGATTGAATGGCGGAGTAGACCTGATGGGCCGAATGGCCTAATTCTGCTCCAATGACTTATGCGCAAGAACTATCCTCTGCCACAGAAGGTAGTTGAGGCCAGTTCATTGGCTATATTTAAGAGGGAGTTAGATATGGCCATTGTGGCTAAAGGGATCAGGGGGTATGGAGAGAAGGCAGGTACAGGATACTGAACTGGATGATCAGCCATGATCATATTGAATGGCGAACGGTGCAGGCTCGAAGGGCCGAATGGCCTCTACTCCTGCACCTATTGACTATGTTTCTAAGTTTCTATCCTGTGCACAGGGACAATTTACAGAAGCCAATTAACCTACAAATTGGCACGTCTTTGCAGTGTGGGAGGAAACCGGAGCACCCGGAGGAAACCCACGCGGTCATGGGGAGAACATGCAAACTCCATACAGACAGCAGCCATAATCAGTATGGAACGGGGGTCCCTGTTGCGGTAAGGCAGCAACTCTACCGCTGCGCCACCGTGCCACCCATACTAGCATTCTCCCAGTACTAATGTCAGGCTAACTAACTTTGTAGTGCCACAATTTCTCTCTCCTCAGACACAGTATTTTGGTGGCCACGCACGCATGCGCACACTCACACACGCGCGCGCGAGGCTTCGGAGGCTCAATCCAGCGCTAAATGCAGCTCAACTCTGTCTGTCTCACCGGGTTAACTAACAGGCCTGTCTGGACTGACGGGACACCAGCGCTGCTTCTCCATGCTGGCCATATTTCCCACAAGTCCAGGCAGGTTAACCTGGCGGGGATGTCGCCCACCTCTCAAAACATGGGGGGAACGTGTCCCCTCTGTCCCCCCCGGGTTTTCCGCCCCTGGATGGCGGCATGTGAGTTAACAGCACTCGAGCGTCTGTCGGCGCTGGGCCTGTACTCACTGGAGTTTAGAAGGATGAGGGGGGGACCTCATTGAAACGTACAGAATAGTGAAAGGCTCGGATAGAGTGGACATCGAGAGGGTGTTTCCACTAGTGGGAAAGTCTAGGACCAGAGGCCACAGCCTGAGAATTAAAGGACCTTCTTTTAGGAAGGAGATGAGGAATTTCTTTAGTCAGAAGGTGGTGAATCTGTGGAATTCTTTGCCACAGACGGCTGTGGAGGCCAAGTCAGTGGATGTATTTAAGGCAGAGATGGACAGATTCTTGATTAGTTCGGGTGTCAGGGGTTATGGGGAGAAGGCAGGAGAATGGGGTTTGGAGGGAGAGATAGATCAGCCATGATTGAACGGCGAAGTAGACTTGATGGGCTGAATGGCCTGATTCTGTTGCTATCATTTATGATCTTATGATTTAAGAAGGTTTTAGATAGCTGTGTGTACATAGCCCCATCCCCCCCCCCCCCCCCCCCCCCATTTCAGGGCACCATAATATTTGGGACACATGGCTTCACAGGTGTTTGTAATTGTTCAGGTGTGTTTAATTGCCTCCTTAATGCAGGTACAAGAGAGCTCTCAGCACCTAGTCTTTCCTCCAGCCTGTCCATCACCTTTGGAAACTTTTATTGCTGTTTATCAACAATGAGGACCAAAGTTGTGCCAATGAAAGTCCAAGAAGCCATTATTAGACTGAGAAACAAGAATAAAACTGTTGGAGACATCAGCCAAACCTTAGGTTTATCAAAATCAACTGTTTGGAACATCATTAAGAAGAAAGAGAGCACTGGTGAGCTTACTAATCGCAACGGGACTGGCAGGCCAAGGAAGACCTCAACAGCTGATGACAGAAGAATTCTCTCTATAATTAAGAAAAATTCCCAAACACTTGTCCGACAGATCAGAAACACTCTTCAGGAGTCAGGTGTGGATTTGACAATGACCACTGTCCGCAGAAAACTTCATGAACAGAAATACAGAGGGTACACTGCAAGATGCAAACTACTGGTTAGCTGCAAAAACAGGTTACAGTTTGCCAAGAAGTACTTAAAAGAGCAACCACAGTTCTGGAAAAAGGTCTTGTGGACAGATGAGATGAAGATTAACTTATATCAGAGTGATGGTAAGAGCAAAGTATGGAGGAGAGAAGGAACTGCCCTAGATCCAAAGCATACCACCTCATCTGTGAAACACGGTGGTGGGGGTGTTATGGTCTGGGCATGTGTGGCTGCTGAAGGTACTGGCTCACTTATCTTCATTGATGATACAACTGCTGATGGTAGTAGCATAATGAATTCTGAAGTGTTTAGACACATCATATCTGCTCAAGTTCAAATGTCTCAAAACTCATTGGCCAGCGATTCATTCTACAGCAAGACAATGATCCCAAACATACTACTAAAGCAACAAAAGAGTTTTTCAAAGCTAAAAAAATGGTTAATTCTTGAGTGGCCAAGTCAATCACCCGATCTGAACCCAATTGATCATGCCTTTTATATGCTGAAGATAAAACTGAAGGGGACAAGCCCCCAAAACAAGCACAAGCTAAAGATGGCTGCAATACAGGACTGGCAGAGCATCACCAGAGAAGACACCCAGAAACTGGTGATGTCCATGGATCATAGACTTCAAGCAGTCATTGCATGCAAAGGATATGCAACAAAATACTAAACATGACTACTTTCATTTACATGACATTGCTGTGTCCCAAACACTATGGTGCCCTGAAATGGGGGGACTATGCATAAACACTGCTGTAATTTCTACATGGTGAAACCAAAATGTATAAAAATGGCCTTTTACTTAAATATGACAATGTGCACTTAAACCACGTGATTTTTTTTTTTACATATAGAAACATAGAAATTAGGTGCAGGAGTAGGCCATTCAGCCCTTCGAGCCTGCACCGCCATTCAATATGATCATGGCTGATCATCCAACTCAGTATCCTGTACCTGCCTTCTCTCCATACCCTCTGATCCCCTTAGCCACAAGGGCCACATCTAACTCCCCTCTTAAATATAGCCAATGAACTGGCCTCAAATACCCTCTGTGGCAGAGAATTCCAGATATTCACCACTCTCTGTGCGAAAAAAGTTCTTCTCATCTCGGTTTTAAAGGATTTCCCCCTCTATCCTTAAGCTGTGACCCCTTGTCCTGGACTTCCCTAACATAGGGAACAATCTTCCTGCATCTAGCCTGTCCAACCCCTTAAGAATTCTGTAAGTAGAAGAATTTTGTGTAGATGGGACATGTTGGACAGCGCGGGCAAGCTGGGCCGGAGGGCCTGTTTCTGGCAAATCTGCCTGTCCTGAACTCGACTCTGACTGCCAGCTCCCTCTCATTGCATCTCACCTTCTCAAATGCCAGCGTTAGCTGAGGGACCCCCTTCCCCAGGTACCTTCCCTGCAACCTCAGGAGATGCAGCACCTGTCCCTATAACCCCCTCACTCAGCTCCAACCAGGGACCCCGGCAGCCTTTCCAGGTGAGGCAGAGGTTCACTTGCACCTCCTCCAACCTCATCTACTGTGTCCTCTGTCCCAGGATTAGTTTTTAGGGATGCAGCGCGGAAACAGGCCCTTCGGCCCACCGGGTCCGCGCCGACCACCGTTCCCCGCGCGCCAACACTATCACACACACACACACACGCACACACACGTACACACACACACACACACACACACACACACGTACACACACACACACACACACACACACACACACACACACGTACACACACACACACACACACACACACACACTCACACACACACACACGTACACACACACACACACACACACACACGCACACACGTACACACACACACACACACACACACACACACACACACACACACACGCGTACACACACACACACACGTACATACACACACACACATACACACGTGCACACACACATAGACATCTAAACACACACACACACACACACGTACACAACACACACACACACACACACACACACACACACACACACACACACACACACACACACGCGCACACACACACACACACACACGTACACACACACACACGTACACACACACACACACGT
>NC_073378.1:25249859-25352359 GCF_028641065.1 Leucoraja erinaceus | reverse complement strand
GCCACATCTAACTCCCTCTTAAATATAGCTAATGCACTGGCCTCAACTACCCTCTGTGGCAGAGAATTCCAGAGATTCACCACTCTCTGTATGAAAAATGTTTTCCTCATCTCTGTCCTAAAAGACTTCCCTCTTATCCTTAAGCTGTGACCCCTTGTTCTGGACTTCCCCAACATCGGGAACAATCTTCCTGCATCTAGCCTGTCCAACCCCTTAAGAATTTTGTACGTTTCAATAAGATCCCCCCTCAATCTCCTAAATTCTAGTGAGTACAAGCCGAGTCTATCCAGTCTTTTTTCAAATGAAAGTCCTGACATCCCAGGAATCAGTCTGGTGAACCGTCTCTGCACTCCTTCTATGGCAATAATGTCCTTCCTCAGATTTGGAGACCAAAACTGTACGCAATACTCCAGGTGTGGTCTCACCAAGACCCTGTACAACTGCAGTAGAACCTCCCTGCTCCTATACTCAAATCCTTGTGGTAGACATTGTCGTAGGGGTGGGTCCAGTCGCTGTTTTTTTCGGAGACCTGCTGCGATGTGACGGTCACTGGCAGTCGCCGAAAAAATTGCCTAAGTGGGACAGGCCCTTTAGTCACCTGGAACGGCTGGACTGCACCCTAGGGTTCTGAAAGAGGTGGCTTTAAAGATTGTGGAGGCATTGATGGTGATGTTTCAAGAATCACTAGAGACAGGAGAGGTAAATAGCAGGACAAAGGAAAGTCAGTAGATGGTGTTTTCAGAAAGCCTTTGATGAGGAAGATGAGAGCCCATGGTATCAAAGGGCAGATACCAGCGTGGATAGCAGGTTGGCTGGATGGCAGAAGGCAAAGAGTGGCAATAAAGGGGGCTTTTTCTGTTTGGCTGCCAGTGACTAGCGGAGTTCCGCAGGGCTCGGTGCTGGGGCCGCTACTCTTCACGTTGTATATTAATGATTTGGACGAGGGGATTGAAGACTTTGTGGACAAGTTTGCGGATGATACAAAAATAGGTGGACGGGCAGGTGGTGTAGAGAAAGCAGGGACCCTGCAGAAGGACTTGGACAGGTTGGGAGAGTGGGCAGAGAAATGGCAGATGGAATATAATGTAGCAAAGTGTGGAGTCATGCATTGTGGTAGTAGGAATAAAGGCGTAGACTATTTTCTAAATGGGGAGAGAATCCAGAAATCGGAGTTGCAAAGGGACTTGTGCAGGATTCCCAAAAAGTTACTCTACAAGTCATAGAACATAGAAACATAGAAAATAGGTGCAGGAATAGGCCATTCGGCCCTACAAGCCAGCACCGCCGTTCATTGTGATCATGGCTGATCATCCCCAATCAATAACCCGTGTCGAATCGGTGGTAATAAAAAATGCTAGCTTTTATTTCAACAGGGCTTGTATACAAATACAGGGATGTAATGCTCAGGCTTTATAAGGTGCTGGTCAGGCCGCATTTGGAATTTTGTGAGCAATTTTGGACCCCATATCTGAGGAAGGATGTGCCGGCTCTGGAGAGGGTCTCAAAACATCACCCATTCCTTCGCTCCATTGATGCTGCCTCACCCGCTGAGTTTCTCCAGCGTTTTTGTTTACCTAGGAATGAGTGGGTTAACCTATGATGAGCGTTTGTCAGCACTGGGCCTGTACTCGCTGGAGTTCAGAGCAGGGGCCTCCAAACATTTCAGCATGGGGGCCACATTATATATTTGGCACATTTTTGCAGGCCGTAGGAAAAAATAATGAAATGTCAGTTTTATAAATTTAATGAAAGGGAGAGAGATAGAGAGAGAGAGAGAGAGAGAGAGAGAGCAGAGAGAGAGAGAGGCAGAGAGAGAGAGAGGCAGAGAGAGAGAGAGAGAGAGAGGCAGAGAGAGAGAGAGGAGAGAGACTGGGCAGAGAGAGGCAGAGAGAGAGAGAGGCAGAGGGAGACAGAGAGAGGCAGAGAGAGAGAGCAGAGAGAGAGAGAGCAGAGAGAGGGAGGCAGAGAGAGAGAGCAGAGAGAGAGAGAGAGAGAGAGAGAGGGAGAGATGAGAGAGAGAGAGAGAGAGAGAGAGAGAGGGAGAGAGAGAGAGAGAGAGAGAGAGAGAGAGAGAGAGATACAGAGAGAGAGAGAGAGAGAGAGAGAGAGAGAGAGAGAGAGAGAGAGAGAGGGAGAGAGAGAGAGAGAGAGAGAGAGAGAGAGAGAGAGAGCGAGAGAGAGAGAGAGAGAGAGAGAGAGAGAGAGAGAGAGAGAGAGAGAGAGAGAGAGAGAGAGAGAGAGAGAGAGAGAGAGAGGAGAGAGAGAGAGAGAGAGAGAGAGAGAGAGAGAGAGAGAGAGAGAGAGAGAGAGAGGCAGAGAGAGAGAGAGAGAGAGGCAGAGAGAGAGAGAGAGAGAGAGAGAGCCAAGCAGGCAAGCCGGCAAGTGTGGAAATTAAATTTGCACATTTTGAATATTGTTTCCAAAGAAGAAAGCAAGTTCCAAGAGATAGGGCGATCAAGACCGAAAGAGAGAGAGAGAGAGACAGAGAGAGAGAGAGAGAGAGAGAGAGCAGAGAGAGAGAGAGAGAGAGAGAGAGATAGAGAGAAAGAGAGAGGCAGAGAGAGGGCAGAGAGACAGGGGGCAGAGAGGAATGATTGCACTTTATAGCGCACCACCGACCCATTCTGACCGCCAGCCACCCCCCCCCCCCCCCCCCCCCCCCCCCCCCCCTACTGCACCCTTCTTCACGGCGACCCTGTGATGTCTCGGCTCTGACAATTCGAGGGACCTACCCAGTAACAACACAACAGCACTAGGAGCAGCTTCGGGCCGCCGTGCTCCCCGACTCAAATCGACTCGACGCCTGACTGGCACATGTTCCGTCCTGCGCTGAGCTTGATGCGGGCAGATGAAATCTCGTGGCGGGCCGGATGTGGCCCGCGGGCCATGGTTTGGGGGCCCCTGATTTAGAGAATGAGGGGGGACAGAATAGGGAAAAGCTTGGCCAGAGTGGATGTGGAGAGGATGTTTCCACAAGTGGGAGAGTCTAGGACCAGAGGGCACAGCCTCAGAATTAAAGGGTGTTCTTTTAGAAAGGAGGTGAGAAAAAAATTATTCAGTCAGAGGGTGGTGAATCTGTGGAATTATTTGCCACAGAAAGCATGAGAATGGGGTTAGGAGGGAGAGATAGATCAGCCATGATTGAATGGTGTAGACTTGATGGGCCGAATGGCCTAATTCTACTCCTATCACTTATGACCTGCAGCTAACAATGGCCTGTTTCCTTTTTATCGTTTTTAAATCAGTCAATCATTTATATGTCTCGTTTCCCTTTCCCCTAACTCTTAGTCTGAAGAAGAGTCTCGACCCTATTCCTTTCCTTCAGAGATGCTGCCTGACCCGCTGAGTTACTCCAGCACTGTGTGAAACGTCACCTATCCATGTTCTCCACAGATGCTGCCTGACCCGCTGAGTTACTCCAGCACTGTGTGAAACGTCACCTATCCATGTTCTCCACAGATGCTGCCTGACCCGCTGAGTTACTCCAGCACTCTGTGTCTATCTTCACCTTGTTGTAAGCTGTGTGCCAAGCTGCATTGCCACCTAGTGGCATTGAATAGTATTTCCCAAAAGGTGAGAGATTCTCCTATCCATTCAGAGACACCATTCCCTCATAAGATCATAAGATCATAAATGATTGGTCTAGTGAAGAATAAGGGAAGAATATAGGCCCAGTGCCCAATTCACTGGATGTTTTCAAGAGAGAGTTAGATTTAGTTCCTCAAACTCAACAGCGATAAGACAGAATTCCTCCTCATAGGCTCCAAATCCACACTCAGCAAAATCAATAACCCCACTCTCACCATCGACGGCACCACTGTCTCCCCATCTCCCCAGGCCCGCAACCTTGGTGCGATCTTTGATTCCACCCTCTCCCTTGAGCCTCACATCTGCCATGTCATTAAAACCTCCTTCTTTCATCTCCGCGACATCGCCAAACTCAGACCCTCTCTCACACCGCCCGCTGCTGAAAGACTCATCCATGCCTTCATCTCCCCCCGACTGGACTATTGCAACTCACTTCTCCTTGGCATCAGCTCCACCTACATCAACCGACTCCAACTGGTCCAGAACGCAGCCGCCCGACTCATCACCCACACCAAATCCTGGCATCACATCACTCCAGTCCTCAAACAACTTCACTGGCTTCCCATCTCCCACCGGATCACCTACAAAATCCTGGTCCTCACCTACAAAGCCCTCCACCATCTGCCCCCCCCCCCCCCCCATATCTCACTGACCTCCTCTCCCCCTACCAACCCTCACGGTCCCTCAGATCCACATCAGCCGGTCTCCTCTCCATCCACAAATCCAACCTCCGCAGTTTTGGGGACAGAGCCTTCTCCAGGGCAGCTCCCAGGCTCTGGAACTCCCTCCCCCAACTGATCCACAATTCCTTGTCCCTCACCATCCTCCAGTCCCGCCTCAAGACCCATCTCTTCACCTCTGCCTATCCTTAGCCCCACGTGCCGTCCCTTTTCATCTGTGCATTAATTGCCTCATATTGTGTTTTGAATTGTATTCTGTCTTTACTTTGTGTACTAGTCATGTCTACTATTTATTTCATTCCCCTTACACGTTTTTCCTCTACCTGCTAAATTTTTGTAAGGTGTCCTTGAGACTCTTGAAAGGCGCCCATAAATAAAATTTATTATTATTATTATTATTAGTCCTTCGGGCTAACGGAGTCAGGGGATCTGGGGAGAAAGCAGCCATGATCGTATTGAATGACAGTGCTGGCTCAAAGGGCCGAATGGCCTACTTAGTTTAGGTTAGTTTAATTTACTTTAAAGATACAGGGCGGACCGGGTCCGAGCCGACCTGCGATCCCCGCACATTAACACTGTCCTACACCCACTAGGGATAATGTTTACATTTACACCAATCCAATTAACCTACAAACCTGCATGTCTTTGGAGTGTGGGAGGAAACCGAAGATCTCGGAGAAAACCCACGCAGGTCACGGGGAGAACGTACAAACTCCGTACAGACAGCACCCGTAGTCGGGATCGAACCCGGGTCTCCGGCGCTGCATTCACTGTAAGGCAGCAACTCTACCGCTGCGCCACCGTGACCACCCTGCACCTATGATCTATGTTTCTGAACCTTCGTGTTTATTCTCTCAAGAATTTACAAGTTTAAAGTCATAAGTCTATCTTCATAAGTGATTGGAGCAGAATCAGGCCATTCGGCCCATCAAGTCTCCTCCACCATTCAATCATGGCTGATCTATCTTTCCCTCCGAACCCCATTCTCCTGCCTTCTCCCCATAACCCCTGACACCCGTACTAATCAAGAATCTATCTCTGCCTTAAATATATCCACTGACTTGGCCTCCACAGCCGTCTGTGGCATTGAAACATAGAAACATAGAAACATAGAAACATAGAAAATAGGTGCAGGAGTAGGCCATTGGGCCCTTTGAGCCTGCACCGCCATTCAATATGATCATGGCTGATCATCCAACTCAGTATCCTGTTCCTGCCTTCTCTCCATACCCCCTGATCCCTTTAGCCACAAGGGCCACATCTAACTCCCTCTTAAATATAGCCAATGAACTGGCCTCAACTACCTTCTGTGGTAGAGAATTCCAGAGATTCATCACTCTCTGTGGGAAAAAGGTTTTCCTCATCTCGGTCCTAAAAGATTTCCCCCTTATCCTTAAACTGTGACCCCTTGTTCTGGACTTCCCCAACATCGGGAACAATCTTCCTGCATCTAGCCTGTCCAACCCCTTAAGAATTTTGTAAGTTTCTATAAGATCCTCCCTCAATCTTCTAAATTCTAGCGAGTACAAACCGAGTCTATCCAGTCTTTCTTCATATGAAAGTCCTGACATCCCTGGAATCAGTCTGGTGAACGTTCTCTGCACTCCCTCTATGGCAATAATGTCCTTCCTCAGATTTGGAGACCAAAACTGTACGCAATACTCCAGGTGTGGTCTCTCCAAGACCCTGTACAACTGCAGTAGAACCTCCCTGCTCTTATACTCAAATCCTTTGCTATGAATGCTAACATACCATTCGCCTTCTTCACTGCCTGCTGCACCTGCATGCCTACTTTTAATGACTGGTGTACCATGACACCCAGGTCTCTTTGCATCTCCCCCTTTCCTAATCGGCCACCATTCAGATAATAATCTACTTTCCCATTTTTGCCACCAAAGTGGATAACCTCACATATATCCACATTATACTGCATCTGCCATGCATTTGCCCACTCACCCAGCCTATCCAAGTCACCTTGCAGCCTCCTAGCATCCTCCTCACAGCTAACACTGCCCCCCAGTTTTGTGTCATCCGCAAACTTGGAGATGTTGCATTCAATTCCCTCATCCAAATCATTAATATATATCGTAAATAGCTGGGGTCCCAGAACTGAGCCTTGCGGTACCCCACTAGTCACTGCCTGCCATTGTGAAAAGGACCCGTTCACTCCTACTCTTTGCTTCCTGTTTGCCAGCCAGTTCTCTATCCACATCAATACTGAACCCCCAATGCCATGTGCTTTAAGTTTGTATACTAATCTCTTATGTGGGACCTTGTCGAAAACCTTTTGAAAGTCCAGATATAACACATCCACTGGTTCTCCCTTATATATCTCGCCTTAAATATATCCACTGACTTGGCCTCCACAGCTGTCTGTGGCATATTCACTACCCTCTGACTTAAGAAATTCCCCCTTATCTCCTTCCTAAAGGAATGCTCCTTTATTCTGAGGCTGTGACCTCTGGTCCTAGACTCTCCCACTAGTAGAAACATCCTCTCCACATCCACTCTATCCAGGCCTTTCACTATTCTGTACGTTTCAATGAGGCCCCCCCCTCATCCTTCTAATCTCCAGCGAGTACAGGCCCAGTGCCGACAAACGCTCATCATAGGTTAACCCACTCATTCCTGGGTCAACAGGTCATAGGTCAATATATTAATGCCTCATTAAAGTGACAAGAGAAGAGAGGGGAAACATTTAATAGGGTAAATATCATAAGGATAAAAACTTCCAGCAAGTGGACGAATTGTGTAAGAACGAACTGCAGATGCTGGTAAAATCGAAGGTAGAATCAAAATCTCTGGAGAGAAAGAATTGGCGACGCGGGTCTGAAGAAGGGTCTCAACCCGAAACGTCAGCCATTCCTCTCCAGAGATGCTGCCTGACCCGCTGAGTTACTCCAGCACTCTGTGAAACGTCGCCTATCCATGTTCTCCACAGATGCTGCCTGACCCGCTGAGTTACTCCAGCATTTAGCGTCCACCTTCGAATATCACCTGCAACATGTCCTGGACCAGCCATGTTGATGCAATGGCCAAGAAATGCCTTCGAAGGCTCAGGAAGTTTGGCATGTCCCCAACAACTCTCACCAACTCCTACAAATGCGCCGTATAAAGCATTTTATCGGGGTGCATCACGGCTTTGTTTGGCATCTAAACAAGACGCTGATTACACTTGCAGTATTTAAAGCCACCACTTGATGGAGCCAGTGGCCCATTAGACTCCGACAACTGACCTCACTTTAAGATACAAGATTCAAGAGACATTTATTTGTCACATGCACCGACTGGCACAGTGAGATTTGTGGTCACCATACAGACATACGAAGAAAAAAAAGAACACAACACACGATAGTCTTTAACACAAACATCCCCACACACAGCGGAATCAAAGTTCCCCACTGTGAGGGAAGGCACCAACGTTCAGTCCTCCTCCTCTTTGTTCTCCCGTGGTCTGGGCGCTACCGAACCGTCCGCAGTCGCCGCTACGGGAGGCCCGATGTTCAGGCCCGCTCGCCGGGACGATGGAACTCCGACGTCGGAACAGAAGAACATTCTCAGCGGCTCCCGAAGTCCACAGGCCGAGCTGGGTGGAGATTCACACTGGCGGCCCACGGCAAAGGGACCGCAGGGCTCGCCATGTGGAGGTCAGCGCCGCCCGCGGCTGGGAGCTCCGCAAACCACAGCTCTGCGATGGTGAAGCAGCAGGCCCAACACTCCGGAGCTTCAAATAGCCCAAATATATATTAATCTAGTTCAGTTTATTGTCACGTGTACTGAGGTACAGTGAAAAGCTTTCTGTTGCGTGCTAACCAGTCAGCGGAAAGACAACACATGATTACAATCGAGCCGTCCACAGTGTACAGATACATGATAAGGGAATAACGTTTAATGCAAGGTAAAGGCAGTAAATACAGTGCGGAAACAGGCCCTTCGCTCCATCGAGTCCGCGCCGACCAGCAATCACCCGCACACTAGCATTACCCTTGACACAATTTACAATTCTTACCTACTTTCTTGCATTTAACCTACAAACCTGTACGTCTTTGGGATGTGGGAGGAAACCGGAGCACCCTGAGATAAACCCAGGTCACGGGGAGAACGTGCAAACTCCGTACAGACAGCGCCCATGGTCAGAATCGAACCTGGGCCTCTGGCGCTGTGAGGCAGCAGCTCCACCCGCTGCGCCACCGTGACGCCCCGTGTTGTTGACAATTCATCCTGATTGCGGTCTGCTGATGAGGAAGTCGAGGATCCAGTTACGTAAAGGTTAAGTGGACATCCAGTTCACGTCAAGTCAATTTTATTTGTCACATACACATTCAAGATGTGCAGTGAAATGAAAGTGGCAATGCCTGTGGTTTGTGCAAAAAAACTACAGAACAACAGAACAGAACAGAACCAGTATTTACATTTTAGAAAAAAATAAAAAAGACACAACACAACAGTAAATTAGTCCCTGGTGAGATCAGAGTTTACAGACCTGACGGCCTGTGGGGAAGAAACTCCGTCTCATCCTCTCTGTTTTCGCAGCGTGACAGTGGAGGCGTTTGCCTGACCGTAGCAGCTGGAACAGTCCGTTGCTGGGATGGTAGGGGTCCCCCATAATGTTGCTGGCTCTGGATCTGCACCAGCTGGTGTATAGGTCCTGCAGGGGGCTGAGTGTAGTTCCCGTGGTGCGTTCGGCCGAACGCACTTCTCTCTGCAGAGCCCTCCCGTCCTGGGCAGAGCAGTTCCCAAACCAGATTGAGATGTTGCCGGACAAGATGCTTTCTACAGCCCCAGAGTAGAAGCACTGGAGGATCCTCAGAGAGACTCTGAATTTCCTCAGGTGCTGCCTTGCCTTACTCACCAGTGCGGCAGTGTGTGTTGTCCATGTCAGATCCTCTGTGATGTGGACTCCCAGGTATTTAAAGCTGTTCACC
This sequence comes from Leucoraja erinaceus, assembly GCF_028641065.1. Classification (NCBI taxonomy): domain Eukaryota; kingdom Metazoa; phylum Chordata; class Chondrichthyes; order Rajiformes; family Rajidae; genus Leucoraja; species Leucoraja erinaceus. The sequence continues at coordinate 25,343,166 of NC_073378.1, read as the reverse complement.
CTCTCCACAGTAGTCTCATTTATCGCCAGTGGCGTGTACGTCCTCGGATGTTGACTTTGGAAGGTCCAAAAAAACCCGTCTTCATCGATATGACGGTGGTGAATGTGATGTTTGGCGGACTGTGTGGGGAGGGAGGACCCATTGCTCCTCCTGTGCAGCCAGCAGGTGGCGCTGCACAGGACAAAGGAAGATGTTTTGTATACAGTTGATCCTGTCTGTAGCCATCGTGACTAGTCTTGCTGCCAGCATTGAATGGAACGTTAAAGACTTCTGTTGCAAACTAAAGACTCTCAAGTTTTGTGCAGACCTAGAAAACGAACACGGAAGTGGAGAGAGTCAAAAGCTTCAATTCCTGGGTGTGTGTATATCTCTGAAGATCTTTCCTGGACCCAGCACACTGACACAATTATAAAGGAAGCACATCAACGACTCTACTCCCGGAGAGGGTTGGAGATATTCGTATTTCAACAAATACTCTCTTGGACGTCAAGAGGTGTACAGTAGAGAACATATTGACTGGTTGCATCATGGCCTGGTTCAGCAACCCGAACGTCCAGGAACGAAGAAGGAATCGCCCTGGTCCATCAGGGGTACTCACCTCCCCACCATCGAAGGGATCTACAGGAGTCGCTGCCTCAAAAGAGGCAGCCAGCATCATCAGAGACCCACACCACCCTGGCCACACACTCATCTCACCCCGGCCATCGGGAAGAAGGTACAGGAGCCTGAAAACTGTAACGTCCAGGTTCAAGAACAGCATCTTCTCCACAGCCATCAGGCTATTGAACATTACAACCTCCAAATAAGCTCTGAACGACATAGACTTGGAGGGAATTATTTTTGTCTGCACTATTATTGTTTGTTTTTTATATATACTTATGTGTAGTGAACATTGTTTGTGTAGGAATGCTGGATGCTGAACTAAACTGAAGATAGACACAAAATGCTGGAGTAACTCAGCAGGTCGGGCAGCATCTGTGGAGAACAAGGATAGGTGACGTCTCACAGAGTGCTGGAGTAACTCAGCGGGTCAGGCAGCATCTGTGGAGAACATGGATAGGTGACGTTTCACAGAGTGCTGGAGTAACTCAGCGGGTCAGGCAGCATCTGTGGAGAACAAGGATAGGTGACGTTTCACAGAGTGCTGGAGTAACTCAGCGGGTCAGGCAGCATCTGTGGAGAACATGGATAGGTGACGTCTCACAGAGTGCTGGAGTAACTCAGCGGGTCGGCGCGGACTCGGTGGGCTGAGGGGCCTGTTTCCGCGCCATGTCTCTAAACTAAACTAAACTAAACGGATAAACCAGTGCCAACACCAGCGTGAAAGGAGATTGTTACCTATTTAGAAAAGAATTTCACGCTTGCGTTAATCATTCACCTCCAGGAAAAAACACACACAGAGAAAATTCCTGAGTATTCAGCATCATATGTAGAATAACAGGAAAGTGTTGTCAAATATGAATGAGCATAACATTGAGTGAGTGTGACTTGTTGTATTAAGTGGGGAAGTTGAAGGATGTTGTATATTACCTCTGAATTCTACTGGGACATATATAGAGGCAGAATGCTCCATAAAGTGGAGTCGTGAGCCAAAATATCCCGTGCCAAATAAAAGCCGAAATAAAAGGACGTGAACTTCTCCACCTTTTAGCTGGCAATAGCAAATTTGAGTTTTAGTTTTTAGTTTCAGAGATGCAGCGTTGGATGTAGCCCTTCAGCCCACCGAGTCTGTGCCGACCAGCGATCACTGCCCTGCCTACACACACACAATGTTTAGGGGACAATTTTCACTTTTACGCCCAGCCAATTAACCTACAAACCTGCACGTCTTTGTAGTGTGGCAGGAAACCGAAGATATCGACAATAAGTGCAGGAGGAGGCCCTTCGGCCCTTCGAGCCAGCACCGCCATTCACTGTGATCGCAGCTGATCATCCACAATCAGTACCCCGTTCCTGCCTTCTCCCCATATCCCCTGACTCTGGTCGCTATCTTTAAGAGCCCTATCTAACTCTCTCTTGAAAGCATCTAGAGAACTGGCCTCCACCGCCCTCGGAGGCAGAGAATTCCACAGACTCACCACTCTCTGTAAGAAAAAGTGTTTCCTCGTCTCCATTCTAAATGGCTTATTCTTAAACTGTGGCCCCTGGTTCTGGACTCCCCCAACATCGGGAACATGTTTCCTGCCTCTAGCGTGTCCAAACCCTTAACAATCTTATATGTTTCAATGAGATTCCTTCTCATCCTTCTAAACTCCAGAGTGTACAAGCTCAGCTGCTCCATTCTCTCAGCATATGACAGTTCCCGCCATCCCGGGAATTAACCTTGTAAACCTACGCTGCACTCCCTCAATAGCAAGAATGTCCTTCCTTAAATTAGGGGATCAAAACTGCACACAATACTCCAGGTGTGGTCTCACTAGGGCTCTGTACAACTGCAGAAGGACCTCTTTGCTCCTATATTCGATGCTCCTATATCCGAGGTACAGTGATAAACTGGACAGGCGGCATCTCTGGAAAGAAAGAATGGGTGACGTTTGGGGTTGAGACCCTTCTTCAGGACTCGACCCGAAACGTCACCCCATTCCTTCTCTCCAGAGATGTTGCCTGTCCCGCTGAGTTATTCCAGCATTTTGTGTCTACCAGCATCTGCAGTTCCTTCCCACACAGAGAGCTTTTGTTGCCTGCTAACCAGTCAGTGGGCAGACAATACATGATTGCAACCATGTAATAATGAAATAATAAGAATAGTGAAAGGCCTGGATAGAGTGGATGTGGAGAGGATGTTTCCACTAGTGGGAGAGTCTAGGACCAGAGGGCACAGCCGCAGGAATTAAAGGGCGTTCTTTTAGAAAGGAGGTGAGGATGAATTTCTTTAGTCAGAGGGTGGTGAATCTGTGGAATTCATTGCCACAGAGGGCTGTGGAGGCCAAGTCAGTGGATATTTTAAAGGCAGAGACAGATAGATTCTTGATTAGTGCGGGTGTCAGGGGTTATGGGGAGAAGGGGGTTGGGAGGCAGAGATCAGCCATGATTGAATGGCGGAGTGGACTCGATGGGCCAAATGGCCTAATTCTACTCCTATAACTTGTGAACTTGTGAACAATCGAGCCATTTACAGTGTACAGATACATGATTAGGGAATAACGTTCAGTGAAAGGTAAAACCAGCAAAGTCCGATCAAGGATAGTCCGAGGGTCACCAAAGAGGTAGATAGTAGTTCAGGACCGCTCTCTGGTTGGTGGTAGGTTGGTTCAGTTGCCTGATAACAGCTGGGAACAAACTGTCCCTGAAACTGGAGGTGTGCGTTTGCACACTTGACCCAGTCCGCACTCAGTGACCATCTCACTCCCATCTTAACACCAATCCTCCCTTCATCCATTTCATTCCCACCACCTCTCCTCACCACCTCATCCCTTCTCCTGGTCCCTCCATTCACCTTCACACTGTGTGTCACGGTGGCGCAGCGGGTAGAGCTGCTGCCTCACTGTAGCGCCAGAGACCAAGGTTCCATCCTGACTACGGGTGCTGTCTGTGGGGAGTTTGCACGTTCTCCCCGTGACCTGCGTGGGTTTTCTCCGGGCGCTCCGGTTTCTTCCAACGCTCCAAAGACGTGCGGGTTTGTGGGTTAATTGGCTTTGGTGAAAATTGTAAATTGTCCCTAGTGTGTGTGTAGGATAGTGCGAGTGTGTGGGGATCGCTGGTCGGCGCGGACTCGGTGGGCCGAAGGGCCTTTTTCCGCGCTGTACCTCGATACCAAATTAAACTAAACTATGGGGCAATTTACGGAGGCCCATTAATCTCGAACCCGCACGTCTTTGGAATGCGGGAGGAAACCGGAGCACCCGGAGGAAACCCACACGGTCATGGGGAGAACGTACAGCGCGGGAACAGGCCCTTCAGCCCACAATATCTGTGCTGAACATGATGCCCAGTTAAACTATCTCCTCTGCCTGCATGCTTCACATGCAGACAATAGACAATAGACACTAGACAATAGACGCAGGAGTAGGCCATTCGGCCCTTCTAAACTGAGCTGAACTGCTAGTGGGAAGGGATTGTGTTTGCGTTTCTCTTTCTGTGAGCCAACCTTGCACCGTGCCAGGGATCACACCGATTACAAATCTGCCTAACCTTTTTTCAACCTAGGAAATATACACAGAATTCATGAATCTGCATCATTGGCTCTCTGAAGCGATGTGGAATAGTCAAAGGGTCTGAGGAACACAGGGAGTTACGTTTTGGCAGCAGATAGTAGGGGTTGCAGAACGTTTTTGAAAGGGGGGGGGGGGGGGGGGGGGGGGGGCTGAGGGATCACTGATCACTGGTCTCGGGGCTACCCAGTGAGGGAGCGCAGTGACCAAGGGGGGTGTGAGAGGCTGGCACAGGTATTATTTGTTGTTGTTGAACAACCTCCAAAAACTGGGGGATAATACAGGCCATCCCCCAACTCAATAAGTGGGGGGATATATCCCCCATGCCCCCCCCCCCCCCCCCCCCCTCTCTCTCCCTCCCTCTTGGGGCAAACTCTCTATCTCTCTCGCTCTCTCGGGGCTGACTCTCTCTCCCTTGATTGATTGTATTGTATTCAAATTTATTGTCATTGTCTCAATTTGAGACAACGAAATGAATTTCCCTTACAGGCAGTATCATAAAAAAATAAAAAATAAATAAGAAATAAATAATAAATAAATAATAAAACATATTAAAAATAAAATTGAAATTGAATTTAAAAAAAGCACAAGCACAGAAAGTCCACGACACAACATAACATAAATGGCACCAAGGTGAGGATGGCACCATAGTCCAGCCAGCCTCCCCTCCGTGTTCATCCGTGGTCGGGGCCTTCCGAGCACCCGCAGTCGCCGCCCCGGGTGGCCCGATGTTCAGGCCCTCACGCCGGGCTGGTGGAACGCCGACGCCGAACCCCGACGGTGATCCCTGGGATGGCGGGACTGTCATATGAGGAAAGATTGTAAAGACTAGGCTTGTATTCACTGGAGGTTGGAAGGATGAGGGGAGATTCTTATAGAAACATATACAATTATAAAAGGACTGGCCAACCTTGCCGAGGCAGGGTGAGGTGTAGATGGAGTCAATGGAAGGGAGGGGAGTTGGGTCTGGGCTGCATCCACGATTACACAGTGCATTGCCAAACCAGGAACTCTGCCCAAGGCTGTTTATGTTCACCAGCATGCCTCTGGAATTCAGATATTTCTCCTGGGCTGAAAACCATTCTTTGAATGCTTAGGTTGTGGGAGAACAGCCAAGGGCAATCTCACCTTGAGTGCCCAGACCCCGATAGGTAGGGAGTGCAAAGAGAAAACTATTGTGTGGGAATAATGAATCGTGACGTGAAATACCAAATGCACTCAGCAATGGTAATGCTCTCATTCTTACATTAACTTGCATTATGATTGTCATGGCACCCGGGTACAGTGGAAAGTTTTTGTTTGCATGATATTAGACAATTGACAATAGGTGCAGGAGGCCATTCGGCCCTTCGAGCCAGCACCGCCATTCAATGTGATCATGGCTGATCATCCCCAATCAATACCCCCTTCCTGCCTTCCCCCCATATCCCCTGACTCCGCTATCTTTAAGAGCCCTATCTAGCTTTCTCTTGAAAGCATCCAGAGAACCGGCCTCCACCGCCTTCTGAGGCAGAGGATTCCACAGATTCATCACTCTCTGTGAGAAAAAATGTTTCCTCGTCTCCGTTAACCATATAACCATATAACCATATAACAATTACAGCATGGAAACAGGCCATCTCGACCCTTCTAGTCCGTGCCGAACACATAATCTCCCCTAGTCCCATATACCTGCGCTCAGACCATAACCCTCCATTCCCTTCCCATCCATATAACTATCTAATTTATTTTTAAATGTTCTAAATGGCTTACTCCTTATTCTTAAACTGTGGCTCCCCCAACATGGGGAACATGTTTCCTGCCTCCAGTGTGTCCAAACCCTTAATAATCTTATATGTTTCAATAAGATCCACTGTCATCCTTCAAAACTCCAGAGTGCACAAGCTCAGCCGCTCCATTCTCTCAGCATATGACAGTCCCGTCATCCCGGGAATTAACCTTGTAAACCTACGCTGCACTCCCTCAATAGCAAGAATGTCCTTCCTCAAATTAGGGGACCAAAACTGCACACAATACTCCAGGTGTGGTCTCACTAGGGTTCTGTACAACTGCAGAAGGACCTCTTTGCTCCTATACACCTCTTGTTATGAAGGCCAACATGCCATTCGCTTTCTTCACTGCCCGCTGTACCTGCATGCTTACTTTCATTGACTGATGTACAAGGACCCCCAGATCCTGTTGTACTTCCCCTTTTCCCAACTTGCCACCATATAGATAATTATCTGCTTTCCTGTTTTTGCTACCAAAGTGGATAACCTCACATTTATCCACATTAAACTGACTTATCCAGTCAGCGGAAAGACAATCCATGTTTACAACTGAAGATAGATGCAAAATGCCGGAGTAAGTCATCGTCTCTGGAGAAAAGAAATGGATGACGTTTCAGGTCGAGATCCTGATAAAGTCTAACGAAGGTTTTCGATCCAAAACGTCACCTACCCATGTTCTCCACAGATGCTGCCTGACCCGCTGAGTTACTCCAGCACTCCGTGAAACGACTACCCTATAATTCACAATTCTCATAATTTTATAGACTTACTAGACCAAGTGCAGACCCGTTGGGTCTGCTCCCCCAATGCAGCCGTTCCCTACCAGTAGCCCCCATGGGAGACGTGGTCCTCCAACTCAAGCCGTTCCCGAACATAAGATTCCAGCACTCAGCAGTGCGGCTGTTTTAAAATGGCGTCTTTGAGGTGAGAGGCGGGCGCCAGCAGCCGTTATGGTCACTGGCAAGCAGGAGGCGACAAAATGAGTGAGTGGGGGGGGAGAAGGATTTTATTAAAAATGTGTACATAAACACGATGAAATTTAATGAGGAGTGGATACTTGGAATGAAAAGTGAAATCTCTACCGAAATGGGAAAAATCTCGGTGTTTCTGGGTCTGGTGTTGGCGTAGCAACGAATCAAAGGCTAGCACCCACAAGTCAGGCAGAAACACACACACAGCCGCCAGCCACAGAGTTTTATATATTAGATAGATAGATTAGATAGATAGATAGATAGATAGATAGATAGATAGATAGATAGATAGATAGATAGATAGATAGATAGATAGATAGATAGATAGATAGATAGATAGATAGATATCACATCTCCAGTCAGTCTGAGACACTCAGAGAATACAATCCAAGTTTGCCCAACCTCTCCTTATGGCGTGTGGGGTGGGGGGGGGGGTGGTGTCTGTAACATTTGAAGCGCCCTCTCTGGGCGACTATTTGCATAGTTTGGCAAGGTATCTCTGGAGAAAAGGGATAGGTGACGTTTGGGTTGAGACCCTTCTTCAGATGTAGAGTGAGGGGAGGTCTGAAAATGCAGTGTGGAAACAGGCCCTTCGGCCCAACTTGCCCACACTGACCGACATGTCCTATCTGCACTAGTCCCACCTGCCCACGCTTGGCCCGTGTCCCTCTAAACCCGTCCTATCCATGTACCTGTCCAGGTGTGATGCTGCTGTTGACCCTGCCTCAACGAACTCCTCTGGCAACTTGTTCCATACACCCACCACCCTCTAGTGTGTTTAAGAAAGAACTGCAGATGCTGGAAAAATCGAAGGCAGACAAAAATTGCTGGAGAAACTCAGCGGGTGAGGCAGCATCTGTGGAGTGAAGGAATAGGTGACGTTTTGGGTCGAGACCCTTCTTCAGACCATTTAGTTTAGATTAGATTATTTTATTTTAGTTTAGTTTAGTTCATTTTTGTTTAGTGAAGTTAAGTATCTGAATTAAGATCTCGACCCAAAACGTCACCCTCTGTGTGAAAAGGTTGCCCCTCATTTTCCTTTTAAATCTTTCCGCTCTCATCTTAAACCCATGTCCTCAAGTGCCTTTACTTCCTGTAAAAGGCTCTGTGCATTCACCTTAACTCACGATTCTATATGTCTCATCCTTCTTTAGTGCCTCAGCTGTGTCTAAAATTGGCCTTCCTCTGTGTGTAGATGGGTTAAAAAAGCCGGAGTAACTCAGCGGGACACTTCTCCTCGACCCGAAACGTCGCCCATTCCTTCTTTCCAGAGACGCTGCCCGTCCCGCTGAGTTACTCCAACTTTTTGTGTTTGTCTATCTTCGGTTTAAACCAGCATCTGCAGCTCCTTCCTGCACACTTCCTGTGTCTTGAGTTTGGTATGTTTAAGCTACTGTTGTGCGAGACACTTTGTCAAATATACAAAGGCTCATAGATGACTTTGCACTGCCACCAGGAATGTATCTGAACAAGTCCAGTGGAATGCCATTTAATTGTCGTCATTAGCTTATGTTCACCAAGAGATCACGTCTAAAGAGCATTTTTCTTAAATGATGTACACACTTCTAGTTTCTTAAAATAACCCAAATTCAACTTGATAGAATTTAATACTGAAAAATGTGAGGCTGAGTTAATCTACAAACCTGTACGTCTTTGGAGTGTGGGAGGAAAACCGAAGATCTCAGAGAAAAACCCACGCAGATCACGGGGAGAACGTACAAACTCCGTACAGACAGCGCCTGTAGCGGGCAGTCACGGTGGCGCAGCGGTAGAGTTGCTGCCTTACAGCGCTTGCAGCACCGGAGACCCGGGTTTGATCCTGACTACAGGTGCTGTCTGTGCGGAGTTTGTACGTTCTCCCCGTGACCTGCGTGGGTTTTCTCCGGGATCTTCGGTTTCCTCCCACACTCGCCTATTTCCTTCGCTCCATAGATGCTGCCTCACCCGCTGAGTTTCTCCAGCGTTTTTGAAGTAAGCTGATATAATTCTCTCCATTCTTCAGTGAGGCCACGGTGGAGTTGCTGACTCACAGCGCCAGAGACCCGGGTTCCATCCTGACCATAGGTACTTGTCTGCACCTTCTCCCCGTGACCTGCGTGGGTTTTCTCCGAGATCTTCAGTTTCCTCTCGCGCTCCAAAGACGTGCGGGTTTGTAGGGTCATTGGCTCGGTATATAAACGTCAACTGTCCCTTGTGTGTGTGGGATAGTGTTAGTGTACGGGGATCGCTGGTCGGCGCCGACCCGGTGAGCTGAAGGTCCTGATTATGCCCTATATTTCCAAACTAAACAAAACTAATTTCATATTCAAAGTGTCCGTGAGATCAGGTAGGTTTAGGCGGACTGAACGAAGGTGTTCGGCGGAACAGTCGCCCAGGCTATGTTTGGTCTCGCCGATGTACAAGAGGCAGCTTCATCCCTTTATCAACGTTCATTTTTCTCACTGAAACAGTATAAGATTATTAAGGGTTTGGACACGCTAGAGGCAGGAAACATGTTCCCAATGTTGGGGGAGTCCAGAACCAGGGGCACAGTTTAAGAATAAGGAGTAAGCCATTTAGAATGGAGACGAGGAAACACTTTTTCTCATAGAGAGTGGTGAGTCTGTGGAATTCTCTGCTTCAGAGGGCTGTGGAGGCAGGTTCTCTGGATGCTTTCAAGAGGGAGCTAGATAGGGCTCTTAAAGATAGTGGAGTCAGGGGATATGGGGAGAAGGCAGGAACGGGGTACTGATTGTGGATGATCAGCCATGATCACATTGAATGGCGGTGCTGGCTCGAAGGGCCGAATGGCCTCCTCCTGCACCTATTGTCTATTGTCTATTGTTCTGTATCTGCCTTCATCACCATCCATAACTATCGTTTCCCTTTTCCCTGACTCTCAGTCTGAAGAAGGGTCTCGACCCGATTGTCACCCATTCCGTCTCTCCAGAGATGCTGCCTGTCCCACTGAGTTACTCCAGCGTTTCAGTCATTGAGTCATAGAGTGATACAGTGTGGAAACAGGCCCTTCGGCCCAACTTGCCCACACCGGCCAACATGTCCCAGCTACACTAATCCCACCTGCCTTTCAACCAGGGCTCCCTGCCTTTCAACCAGGGCTCCCGCAATTTTGAAGAGTCAAGAGAGTTTTATTGTCATGTGTCCCAGATAGGACAATGAAATTCTTGCTTTGCTTCAGCACAACAGAATATGTAAACATAATACAGAACAGGAGATAAAAGTTCAGTGTGTCTATATACCATAGACCATATATATATACACAATAAATAAACAGATAAAGTGCAATAGGCTGTTATAGTTCAGTGTTTGTTTGATGTTGTATTTAATAGCCTGATGGCTGTGGGGAAGAAGCTGTTCCTGAACCTGGATGTTGCAGATTTCAGGCTCCTGTGCCTTCTACCTGATGGGCAGTGGAGAGATGAGTGTGTGGCCAGGATGGTGTGGGTCCTTGATGATGCTGCCGGCCTTTTTGAGGCAGCGACTGCGATAGATCCCCTCGATGGTGGGGAGGTCAGAGCCGGTGATGGACACAACTTTCTGCATTCTTTTCCGCTCCAGGGCGCTCAAGTTGCTGAACCAAGCCACGATGCAACCGGTCAGCATGCTCGCTACTGTGCACCTGTAGAAGTTAGAGAGAGTCCTCCTTGACAGACCGACTCTCCGTAATCTTCTCAGGAAGTAGAGGCGCTGATGTGCCTTCTTTATAATTGCATCAGTGTGCTGGGACCAGGAAAGATCTTCAGAAATATGCAGGCCCATGAATTTGAAGCTCTTGACCCCGTCCACCATCGTCCCGTTGATATAAACGGGACTGTGGGTCCCCATCCTGCTCCTTCCAAAGTCCACAATCAGTTCCTTGGTTTTGCTGGTGTTGAGGGCCAGGTTATTGTGCTGGCACCATTTGGTCAGTCGGTCGATCTCTCTTCAATACTCTGACTCGTCCCCATCAGTGATTTGTCCCACAACAGTGGTGTCGTCGGTGAACTTGATGATGGAGTTCGCACGATGACCGGTTACACAGTCATGAGTATAGAAACATAGAAACATAGAAACATAGAAATTAGGGGCAGGAGTAGGCCATTCGGCCCTTCGAGCCTGCACCGCCATTCAATATGATCATGGCTGATCATCCAACTCAGTATCCCGTACCTGCCTTCTCTCCATACCCCCTGATCCCCTTAGCCACAAGGGCCACATCTAACTCCCTCTTAAATATAGCCAATGAACTGGCCTCAACTACCCTCTGTGGCAGGGAGTTCCAGAGATTCACCACTCTCTGTGTGTGAAAAAAGTTCTTCTCATCTCGGTTTTAAAGGATTTCCCCCTTATCCTTAAGCTGTGACCCCTTGCCCTGGACTTCCCTAACATCGGGAACAATCTTCCTGCATCTAGCCTGTCCAACCTCTTAAGAATTTTGTAAGTTTCTATAAGATCTCCTCTCAATCTCCTAAATTCTAGAGAGTATAAACCAAGTGAGTACAGCAGGGGGCTGAGCACGCAGCCTTGAGGTGCTCCCGTGCCGACTGTGGTCTGTGGATGAGGAATTCGAGGATCCAATGTCGTCTCGGGTTTTCCAAACAGAAAGTCCCTCGGAATTTTGTGTCTAGCGTCGGTTTAAACCAACTCCTGCAGCTCCTTCCGACACACCACAAATCTCATGCCAACCTGAGCTTCGACCCCCAAGGTGGTGAGAGTTCTCAGAGGAGGCTTCCTGGGGGACCGCGGGACGCTGAGAGTTAGCGGGTCACCAAGGGGCACCAGAACGGAACATGCAGTCACCATTACTAATTAAAGCTGCGCTCACACGCTCTGCCAAAGCAGCAGTGGCCTCTGTGACACAATTACTTCTGCCTGGGAGTGTAGAGAGCTCTCAGTGCATTGAACAGCCATGGTTGGTGTTTTATAAACATTTTCAATCCTTATTTATATTAGGTAGACAAAATTGCCGGAGAAACTCAGCGGGTGCGGCAGCATCTATGGAGTGAAGGAAATAGGCAACGTTTCGGGCCGAAACCCCTTCTTCAGACTTTATATTGCTATCTCATCCATTTGGATGCTGGTGGGATGTGCTTCATTTAGTTTAGTTTACTACAGTTTAGTTTAGAGATACAGCGCGGAAACAGGCCTTTTGGCCCAATGAGTCCGCGCTGACCAGCGAATCCCCGCAATTTAACACTATCCCACGCACACTAGGGACAATTTTACATTTTAGACCAATCCAATTAACCTACAAACATGTTCCCGATGTTGGGGGAGTCCAGAACCAGGGGCCACAGTTTAAGAATAAGCGTTAAGCCATTTAAAACGGAGACGAAGAAACACTTTTTCTCACAGAGAGTGGTGAGTCTGTGGAATTCTCTGCCTCAAAGGAGGTCGGTTCTCTGGATGCTTTCAAGAGATAGGGCTATTAAAAATAGCGGAGTCAGGGGATATGGGGGGAAGGCAGGAACGGGGTACTGATTGGGGATGATCAGCCATGATCACAGTGCTGGCTCGAAGGGCCGAATGGCCTACTCCTGCACTTATTGTGTATTGTCTTTGGAATGTGGGAGGAAACCGGAGCACCAGGAGAAAACCCACGCGGTCACGGAGAGAATGTACAAACTACCTACAGGCAGTGCCGTAGTCAGAATTGAACCCGTGTCTCCAGCTCAGTGAGGCAGCAACTCTACCGCTGCGCCACCGTGCCGCCCTATGCCCCAATGGTGCTTCAAAGCTTCAATAGGTCACAAAGTGCAGTCATGTATTTTCCTAGTAGGAATAAAGGCTTAGGTTATGTAAATTTAGTTTACATAGAAACATAGAAAATAGGTGCAGGAGGAGGAGGACATTCGGCCCTTCAAGCCAGCACCGCCATTCAATGTGATCATGGTTGATCATCCCCAATCAGTACCCCGTTCCTGCCTTCTCCCCATATCCCCTGACTTCGCTATCTTTAAGAGCCCTATCTAGCTCTCTCTTGAAAGCATCCAGAGAACCTGCCTCCACAGCCCTCTGAGGAAGAGAATTCCACAGACTCGCAACTCTCTGTGAGAAAAAGTGTATCCTCGTCTCCGTTCTAAATGGCTTAACGCTTATTCTTAAACTGTGGCCCCTGGTTCTGGACTCTCCCAACATCGGGAACATGTTTCCTGCCTTTAGCGTGTCCAAACCCTTAATAATCTTATATGTTTCAATGAGATATCCTCTCATCCTTTTAATCTCCAGAGTGTGCAAGCCCAGCTGCTCCATTCTATCAGCATATGACAGTCCCGCCATCCCGGGAATTAACCTTGTAAACCTACGCTGCACTCCCTCATTAGCAAGAATGTCCTTCCTCAAATTAGGGGACCAAAACTGCACACAATACTCCAGGTGTGGTCTCACGAGGGCCCTGTACAATTGCAGTAGGACCTCTTTGCTCCTATATTCGACTCCTCTTGTTAAAAAGGGTTCAGAGCGACCCACTCTTTGCGGGGCAGGTCAGAGCCGGGTGGGGATGTGGTGTTCGGTGCAACAGTGAACTGCGGAGGTGGCGAGGTCTATTCCCAGCTGGTTCTCCGTGCTTGTAGTGCGTTGAAACCTGAGCCACAGAGAGTCGCTGTGTGTCGGGAGAAGGGGCGACGAGATGACGGGCGTTGAGGTCCCAGTCGCCGCGAGTCGTGGGCGAGGTGGTGCAGAGGATGTTTGGCGTCCGATGGGGCCTTGCACACCAGCCTGTGGGCGAAGTGCTCTCTGCCAAGCTTGGCCGGCACGATACCCGCAAGCAGAAGATGCGTCGGAGTCGGACGTAGGCAGCCGGTGACGGTCCGCACTGTGTTGTTAAGGATGGCATCTAGCTTGCTAGTCTGAGCGCTGCTGCACCATGCTGGGGCGGCATTCTCAGCGCCGCTGTTCACGGGTGCAAGGGCACTGGTTTGGAGAGTACCAGTGACCTGACTGAAACTTACCGAATAATGAAAGGCCTGGATAGAGAGGGTGTGGAGAGGATGGTTCCACTGGTGGGAGAGTCTAGGACCAGAGGGCACAGCCTCAGAATTAAAGGACATTCCTTTAGGAAGGAGACGAGGAGTGGTGAATCTGTGAGCCTACGTCTGATCAAAGGTAGTCCAAGGGTCTCCAAATGAGGTAGATAGTAGTTCAGCACTGCTCTCTGGTTGTGGTAGGATGGTTCAGTTGCCTGATAACAGCTGGGAAGAAACTGTCCCTGAATCTGGAGGTGTGCGTTCGTTTTCACACTTCTGTACCTCTTGCCTGATGGGAGAGGGGAGAAGAGGGAGTTACCAGGGGATGAGACTGGTCCTTGATTATGCTGCTGACCTTGCCGAGGCAGCGTGAGGTGTAGGTGGAGGTTGGAAGTGGAAGGGAGGTTGGTTTGTGCGTGCGATGGTCTGGGCTGCGTCCACAACTCCCTGCGATTTCTTGCTGTTCCCAAACCGTGCCGTGATGCATCCCGAATGCACTTTGGAGTTTTCACTGTATCTTCAAGACAGATGCGGAACGAATCGGGTAGACGCACTTGCCCAGAGTAGGTGAATCGAGGACCAGAGGACATGGATTCAAGGTGAAGGGGAGAAGATTTAATAGGAATCAGAGGGGTACCTTTTCCACACAGAGGGTGGCGGGTGTATGGAATGAGCTGCCAGAGGAGGTAGTTGAGGCTGGGACTATCCCAACGTTTAAGAAACAGTTAGACATGTACATGGATAGGGCAGGTTTGGAGGGATATGGACCAAGCGCAGGCAGGTGGGACTAGTGTAGATGGGACATTGTTGGCTGGCGTGGGCAAGTTGGGCCGAAGGGCCTGTTTCCACGCTGTATCACTCTGTGACTATGAGTATGAGCATACTTTTCATAGAAACATAGAAACATAGAAAATAGGTGCAGGAGTAGGCCATTCGGCCCTTCGAGCCTGCACCGCCATTCAATATGATCATGGCTGATCATCCAACTCAGTATCCCGTACCTGCCTTCCCTCCATACCCCCTGATCCCTTTAGCCACAAGGGCCACATCTGACTCCCTCTTAAATATAGCCAATGAACTGGCCTCAACTACCTTCTGTGGTAGAGAATTCCAGAGATTCACCACTCTCTGTGTAAAAGATGTTTTTCTCATCTCAGTCCTAAAAGATTTCCCCTTTGTTCTTAAACTGTGACCCCTTGTTCTGGACTTCCCCAACATCGGGAACAATCTTCCTGCATCTAGCCTGTCCAAACCCTTAAGAATTTTGTAAGTTTCTAAAAGATCCCCCCTCAATCTTCTAAATTCTAACGAGTACAAGTCAAGTCTACCCAGTCTTTCTTCATATGAAAGTCCTGACATCCCAGGAATCAGTCTGGTGAACCTTCTCTGTACTCCCTCTATGGCAAGAATGTCTTTCCTCAGATTAGGAGACCAAAACTGTACGCAATGCTCCAGGTGTGGTCTCACCAAGACCCTGTACAACTGCAGTAGAACCTCCCTGCTCCTATACTCAAATCCTTTTGCTATGAATGCGAACATACCATTCGCTTTCTTCACTGATCAACTGGTTGTGAAGACCAGCATTCCTTCTGAACCGTGTGTGGCCCTAGCACAACACCACTTGACCCGAAGGCTTTCAGACATCTAACGGGCCACCAGGCCACGTTAATGTGCAGAAACTTCCTAGAATTCTTGGGTGAGCGATGCCGGAGCCATGCAGATCCTGTTTTCAGCTCGTAGTTTCCTGTGTGTGACTGTAAACAGTCTGGAGTTGTAACCAAGGGCCGAGGTTTCACCAACCCAGCCTCCCGCGCCAGCACAACAAGGCTCACAAACCCCTGCTGGTCCCGATAAGCAGGCTGCTTCTACCTGAAACTCTCAGCCACTTTGATCTGAAAAAAATCACTGGCGAAAACAACAAGCAAGGCACGAACTTGCCGGGAATAAATAATCGCCCTCTGGAGTCCAAGGACGACAACACTGTACTCTCGTGCTTGGACCACGACCAAATCAGCAAGCTCTCATTCTCTCCGACCTTGCAGGAAGATTGTTCCCGATGTTGGGGAAGTCCAGGACAAGGGGTCACAGCTTAAGGATAAGGGGGAAATCCTTTAAAACCGAGATGAGGAGAACTTTTTTCACACAGAGAGTGGTGAATCTCTGGAACTCTCTGCCACAGAGGGTAGTTGCGGCCAGTTCATTGGCTATATTTAAGAGGGAGTTAGATGTGTCCCTTGTGGCCAAGGGGATCAGAGGGTATGGAGAGAAGGCAGGTACGGGATACTGAGTTGGATGATCAACCATGATCATATTGAATGGCGGTGCAGGCTCGAAGGGCCGAATGGCCTACTCCTGCACCTAATTTCTATGTTTCTATGTTTCTATCTCTCGACCCAATTAATTCATTGTTTAAGAAGGAACTGAGCAGATGCTGGAAAAATCGAAGGTGGACAAAAATGCTGGAGAAACTCAGCGGGTGAGGCAGCATCTATGGAGCGAAGGAAATAGGCGAGTTTCTCCAGCATTTTTGACTAACTATAAAAGTAAGCTGATATAATTCTCTCCATTCTTCAGCACCTCTGTTCGGTGGTCACGGTGGCGCAGCGGTAGAGTTGCCGCCTCTACAGCACGTGTAGCACCGGAGACCCGAGTTCGATCCCGACTACGGGCGCTGTCTGTGCATGTTTTCCCCGTGACCTGCGTGGGCTTTCTCCGAGATCTTCGATTCCCCCCCCCCCACCTCAACGTCACCTATTCCTTTGCTCCATAGATGCTGCCTCACCCGCTGAGTTTTTCCTACAGTTATCTCTGATAACTGTGTTGTGCTTCTGACAAAATTTAAACGCAAAATATACGTGAATGGTAAATAAAAATGTATCGTGCTCTGGAGTCTTCAAGTCATCCAGCTCTCTCTCTTGAAAGTATCCAGAGAACCTGCCTCCACCGCCCTCCGAGGCAGAGAATTCCACAGACTCACCACTCTCTGTGAGAAAAAGTGTTTCCTCGTCTCCGTTCTAAATGGCTTACTCCTTATTCTTAAACTGTGGCCCCTGGTTCTGGACTCCCCCAACATCGGGAACACGTTTCCTGCCTCTAGGGTGTACAAACCCTTAACAATCTTGTACGTCTCAATGAGATCCCCTCTCATCCTTCTAAACTCCAGAGTGTACAAGCCCAGCTGCTCCGGGGTGATGGTTCCAGCGCCTTCAAGGGCGACTGTGGCTTCACGGGGGAACTGCTCCCGTACATCGAGTCCGCGGGCCGACCGGACTTTGGACTTTGGATAATGGCGCAAAAACATGGCAGCGCTCGCAGATGTAATATTATGCAGGGGCGGAAAACCCTGGGGGGGGGGGGGGGGGCCAGAGGGGACTCGTCCCCCCTGTGTTTTGAGAGGTGGGGGACATCCCACCCCAAGTTTTTGTGATCCCGATTTTAAAATCTCCGCTTTCCGCGAGGCAGTGGGGGTGGGACTGATGATCGAGGGCGCGATTGGAGGAGGGAGACGTGGCACAAACCTGCGCCTCATCCGCAGGCAGGTCCGATCCCGGCCGGGTCTCCAGCGCTGTCCCGAGTGCCCCCCACCCCCCGGGCTGCATTGTGCGTGTGTGTGTCCCCCGTCCCCTCCATGCTTTGATAGCGAGTTCCGCTCTTGATATTATGCAAACATAATTACACATGTGATGAATAAAACACTATTGAACCATTGGACCATTCAGTGAGAAATGATGTCACTGCTTTAACCGAGCTCCATCGAAACCAGTTATCAGCCTGGGAGCCACAATCGGCGATGAAAGGAAAGATTGGTGATAACACGTTGTGGAGGGCAACGCAAGGCCGCCGTTTACTCTAGTGTGGATATACAGCGTGGAAACAGACCCTTTGGAGTGTGGGGGGAAACCGATGATCTCAGAGAAAACCCTACGCAGGTCACGGGGAGAACGTGCAAACTCCGTATCGGCTGTAAGGCAGCAACTCTACCGCTGCGCCACCGTGCCGCACATTTTCGTGATTGCCCGGTTAGCAAAAGGCTTGGGCGGCACGGTGCCGCAGCGGGTAGAGCTGCTGCCTCACAGCGCCAGGGCCCCGGGTTCCATCCCGACTACGGGCGCTGTCTGTACGGAGTTTGTACGTCCTCCCCATGACCTGCGTGGGTTTTCTCTGAGATTTTCGGTTTCCTCCCACACTCCAAAGACATGTAGGTTTGTAGGTTAATTGGCTTGGTGTAAATGTAAATAGACCCTAGTGTGTGTAGGATGGTGCTAGTGTGTGGGCATTGCTGGTCGGTTTGGACTCGTTGGGCCGAAGGGCCTGTGTCCGTACTGTATCTGTAATGTGCAAAAAAGGAATTTCACGGCAACAGTTTACAAGGAACAATTCTGAATAAAGTTTATTTTATACGTGTGAAAACAAACGCACACCTCCAGATTCAGGGACACTTTCTTCCCAGCTGTTATCAGGCAACTGAACCATCCTACCACAACCAGAGAGCGGTCCTGAACTACTATCTACCTCATTGGTGACCCTCTGACATGCTACGCCACCGTGACACACAGTGTGAAGGTGAATGGAGGGACCAGGAGAAGGGATGAGGTGGTGAGGAGAGGTGGTGGGAATGAAATGGATGAAGGGAGGATCTGTGTTAAGATGGGAGTGAGATGGTCACTGAGTGCGGACTGGTCAAGTGTGCAAACACACACCTCCAGTTTCAGGGACAGTTTCTTCCCAGCTGTTATCAGGCAACTGAACCATCCTACCACAACCAGAGAGCGGTCCTTAACTACTATCTACCTCATTGGTGACCCTCTGACTATCCTTGATCGGACTTTGCTGACTTTACCTTGCACTAAACGTTATTCCCTTTATCATGTATCTGTACACTGTGGACGGCTCGATTGTAATCATGTATTGTCTTTCTGCTGACTGGTTAGCACGCAACAGAAGCTTTTCACTGTACCTCGGTACACGTGACAATAAACTAAACTGAACTGAACGTTTGAAATGAAACAGAAATCTTCAGTCTGAAGAAGGGTCTCAACCTGAAAGGTCTCTATCATTCCTACACTCCACAGATGTTGCCTGACCCGCTGAGATACTCCAGCACTCTGTGAAACGTCACCTATCCATGTTCTCCACAGATGCTGCCTGACCCGCTGAGTTACTCCATCACTCTGTGAAACGTCACCTATCCATGTTCTCCACAGATGCTGCCTGACCCGCTGAGTTACTCCAGCACTCTGTGTATGCCTTCGGTTTAAACCAGCACCTGCATCTTGCACAATCTTCAGTGCAATCGCTGAATAAAACTGCTTTAAAAGCTGTGAAATTGAAAGCATATTTCTACCTTCAGCTCAAAAGATTGCAGGAATCAAGAAACATTGTTGTCCTTTCGATCAATAGCAAGAACGTAGACATTAGCAGTGGTGATGATTGTATCTGGCAGTGCGTTCAGCTCTTGGCAGTGAACCTGACCCTGTGTAGCCTTGTTGCAATGTGAACTGCCTGTGTCTCCCTCACTTCATAGCGCCCATAGCTTCACACCAGATGAATGTTTCCTCATCAAGATAACTTCAATCCCGTTGGTTCCCATCTCTTCCTGCGTGCTACTCCTCAGCAAACGAGTGTGAGACGGGTTCGCTGACTTGCACCAAATAGCTGTGGAATTCTCTGCCTCAGAGGGCGGTTCTCTGGATGCTTTCAAGAGAGAGCGAGATAGGGCTCTTAAAAATAGTGGAGTCAGGGGATATGGGGAAAAGGCAGGAACTGATTGGGATGATCAGCCATGATCACATTGAATGGCGGTGCTGGCTCGAAGGGCCGAATGGCCTACTCCTCCACCTACTGTCTATTGTCTATTGTCTAACAGTCCTCCAACAGCCAATTCATTGGTTCAATGCGTAAAAAGGAACTGCAGATGCTGGTTTACACAGAAGTCCAGAACAAGGGGTCACAGTTTAAGGATAGAGGGGAAATCTTTTAGGACCGAGATGAGAAAAACATTTTTCACACAGAGAGTGGTGAATCTCTGGGATTCTCTGCCACAGAAGGCAGTTGAGGCCAGTTAATTGGCTATATTTAAGAGGGAGTTAGATGTGGCCCTTGTGGCTAAAGGGATTGGGGGTATGGAGAGAAGGCAGGTACAGGATACTGAGTTGGATGATCAGCCATGATCATATTGAATGGCGGTGCAGGCTCGAAGGGCCTGCACCTATTTTCTATGTTTCTATGTTTCTAAGATAGACACAAAAAGCCGGAGTAACTCAGCGGGTGAGGCAGCATCTCTGGAGAGAAGGAATGGGTGACGTTTCGGGTTGAGACCCTGCTTCGGTCTGAGGAAGAGTCTCTACCTGAAACGTCACCTATCCATGTTCTCCACAGATGCTGCCTGACCCGCTGAGTTACTCCAGCACTCTGTGAAACGTCACCTATCCATGTTCTCCAGAGGTGCTGCCTGACCCGCTGAGTTACTCCAGCACTCAGACCACTAGACTGCAGACAACAACCTGTGGAATAACAGGTTCCTCAGCAATGTTGCTGAGCCTGTAAGCCAGCAGTTTTCCGACATATAACACAGTATCTCATTTCGCTTTCTAAAAAAAAAATAAGGGGGGATGGTGTTCTTTGTTCTTGAACTCACCACCGCATAGCTGGGACTTCCTGATAATTGTGCTGAGTTGACGTTTGTGTGGAAGAATGTCCTCCTCGGCTTTGTGTGTGCCGGGACAGTATCTATGCAAAGATTTTGTGAAAACACAGACTTATTGCAGAAAAAATATCCCGGCAGATCTGATCGTTGAAAAAGCAAGATTTCATGAAAAAAAAAAATGTTTTCTGGAAGCCTCATTCTACCTCTGCTGCTGTGGAGGAAACCACCGAGACTATTGGCGTTAATACTTCTCCCCCTGTGGCATTAAATGCAAGTGATCAGTCATCGATGTTGACCTGGGTGAATTCATGGCAACTTGCACCAACCGACAACACCATCACCACTAGAGAGTCATAGACTCATGGAGTGATACAGCGTGGAAACAGGCCCTTCAGCCCAACTAGCCCACACCGGCCAACAATGTCCCACATGCACTAGTCCCACCTGACTGCGCTTGGTCCATGTCCGTCCAAACCAGTCCTATCCATGTACCTGTCTAACTGTTTCTTAAACGATTGGATAGTCCCAGCCTCAACTACCTCCTCCAGCAGCTCGTTCCATACACCCCCCACCCTTTGAGTGAAAAAGCTACCCCTTGGATTCCTATTAAATCTTTTCCCCTTCAGCTTGAACCTATGTCCTCTGGTCCTCGATTCCCCTACTCTGGGCAAGAGACTCTGTGCAGCTACCTGATCTATTCCTCTCATGATTTCGATGTGGGGAACTGGAGAAGCAAGTGGATGACCTCCGGTTCGTACGAGAAACGGAGTCGTTCCTCGACAAGTCCTACAGTACGATTGTTACACCTAAGGTACTGGAAGAGAGAAGGTGGGAGACAGTGAGAAAGGGAGGGAAGCATGGAATGCCAACGTCCCCGGGTGATGTACCTCTTGTAAACAGGTTCATCCGCTTAGAAGCTGTTGGGACAGAAGACGTGAGCGGCGGACTGGCTTGCGATGCGAATAGGGCTGTTGAGCCAAAACCAAAAAGGCCTAAGGCAGGCAAGGCCATTGTAGTGGGAGACTCCATCGTGAGAGGTACGGACAGGGGTTTCTGCGGCAACAGACGGGATGCGAGGATGGTGTGCTGCCTTCCTGGTGCCAGGATCCAGGATGTCACGGACAGAGTGCAGAAAATCCTCAAGGGCGAAGGTGAACATCCGGAAGTGGTAGTGCATGTCGGCACAAACGATGTCGGAAAGAAGGGGATGAATATTCTGCAGCGTGACTTTAGAGAGCTCGGAAAAATGTTGAAAAGCAGGACCTCCAGGGTTGTTATCTCCGGTTTGCTTCCAGTTCCCCGTGCTGGCGAGAGCAGGAACAGGGAGATACGGGACCTGAACGTGTGGCTGAGGAACTGGTGCACGGGGCAGGGATTTAGATTCTTAGATCACTGGGATCTGTTTTGGGGTAAGGGGGAACTGTACAAAAGGGACGGATTGCATCTTAACAGGTGTGGGACCAGCATTCTGGCAGGCAGGTTTGCCACTGCTACACGGGTGGTTTTAAACTGAATAAGGGGGGTGGGGTGTCGAATGGGATAGTGGAGGATTGCGACATTTAAGAAACATTTAGACCGGCACATGGATAGGACAGGTTTGGAGGGATATGGACCAAACACGGGCAGGTGGGGCCAGAGTAGATGGGACTTGTTGGCCGGTGTGGGCAAGTTGGGCCGAAGGGCCTGTTTCCATACTGTATCACTCTATGACTCTCGGACTATGAACCCGTAGTCAGGAACTCATATTGAGAAAGCATGGGCACTATAGTATCCTTTACATGATTATTTATTGCATAAAATGAAACTTCAATAGTATGACACTGAATAGTGGAGGCACAGGGAAATGCAGATGCTGGATTACAAAACAAGCGCAAAGTACTGGAGGAACTCAGGCAGTATCTGGATAGAATCGCTTGGATAGTGTGGATGCGGAGAGGATGTTTCCACTAGTGGGAGAGTCTCGGACTAGAGGGCACAGCCTCAGGGTTAAAGGACTTTCCTTTAGGAAGGAGATGAGGAGGAATTTCTTTAGTCATCGGGTGGTGAATCTGTGGAATTTATTGCCACAGACGGCTGTGGAGGCCAAGTCTGTGGATATTTTTAAGGCAGAGATAGATAGATTCTTGATTAGTACGGGTGTTGGGGAGAAGGCAGGAGAATGGGGTTAGGAGGGAGAGCTAGATCAGCCATGATTGAATGGCGGAGTAGACTCGATGGGCCGAATGGCCTATTTCTGCTCCTATCACTAATGAACATGACCTTATCAACATCTGTGGGGGAAACAAACAACTAGAGAACAGTCCTGAGCTCCCATCTACCTTAAAAAAGACCCTCGGACTATCTTTAAGAAGGAACTGCGGATGCTGGAAAAATCGAAGGCAGTCAAAAATGCCGGGGAAACTCAGTGGGTGAGGCAGCATCGATGGACCGACGCCTCGAGCCGAAACGTCGCCTATTCCCTTCGCTCCATAGATGCTGCCGCACCCGCTGAGTTACTCCAGCGTTTGTGTCCACCTCGGACTATCTTTGATCGGACTTTATCTTGAACTAAACGTTATTCCCTTTATCATGTATCTGTGCACTGTGGACGGCTCGATTGTAATCATGTATAGTCGTTCCTCTGACTGGGTAGCACGCAACAAAAAAGCTTTTCACTGTACCTCGGTACGTAAACGAAACTAAACAAAAAAATAATCACGACAGGCTGATTCCCTCTATAAATAATACTGCGTTCGTTAACATGTGCATTGTTTGCCCTTTCTAAAATGATATTTTTGACTCCGAGATTTCTAAATTTACTTTTCACTCCAGGCACGTTGCCACGTTCACCCACACAATAAACAAGGCCTCGTCACTGGCCGGGCTTGCATGTATTTCATGCTGATAAATGGGAGGAATTCAAGCAGGTGGCGCGGCACGGTGGTGCAGCGGGTAGAGCTGCTGCCTCACAGCGCCGGAGACCCGGGTTCCATCCTGACCGCGGGCGCCGTCTGTACGGAGTTTGTACCCGTGACTCGCGTGGGTTTTCTCCGGGTGGTTCCGGTGGCCACGATGGCTCAGTAGCGGTAGAGTTGGCTTCTCTAACTTCGAGTAACCCTGGCTTTCTCCCTCTCTCCATCCCTCCCCATTCCCAGTTCTCCCACCTGTCCTACTGTCCCCAACCACATTTTATCTCTGTTTGCATTGTTGTTTCCTTCTCCCAGCAAACAACGATCTAATCTATATTTTCCTTGATCACCATACCCTTTGCCCTGTTTTCACACTGTCACACCTCCTCATCTGTGTATCTCCTTCCCTCCTGATGTCAGTCTGAAGAAGGGTCTCGACCTGAAATGTCGCCCGTTCCTTCTCTCCAGAGATGCTGCCAGTCCCCTGAGGTACTCCAGCATTTTGTGTCTATCTTTGGTTTAAAAGGTACCTCTGCACAGTGGCGCAGCGGTAGAGTTGCTGCTTTACAGCGCTTGCAGCACCAGAGACCCCGGTTCGATCCCGACTACGGGTGCTGTCTGTACGGAGTTTGTACGTTCTCCCCGTGATCCACGTGGGTTTTCACCGAGATCTTCGGTTTCCTCCCACACCCCAAAGACGTGCAGGTCTGTTGGTTAATTGGCTTGGTCAATGTAAAAATTGTCCCTAGTGTGTGTAGGACAGTTGATGTGCGGGGTTCGCTGGTCAGCACGGAGTCGGTGGGTCGAAGGGCCTGTATCTCTAAACTAAACTAAGCTCCAGTTTCCTCTCACACTCCAAAGACGTACAGGTTTGTAGGTTCATTGCCTTGAGTATAATTGTAAATTGTTCCCGATGTTGGGGGAGTCCAGAACTAGGGGCCACAGTTTAAGAATAAGGAGTAAGCCATTTAGAACAAAGACTAGGAGACACTTTTTCTCACAGAGAGTTGTGAATCTGTGGAATTCTCTGCCTCAGAGGGCGGTGGAGGCAGGTTCTCTGGATACTTTCAAGAGAGTGCTAGATAGGGCTCTTAAAATTAGTGGAGTCAGGGGATATGGGGAGAAGGCAGGAACAGGGTACTGATTGTGGATGATCAGCCATGATCACATTGAATGGTGGTGCTGGCTCAAAGGGCCGAATGACCTCCTCCTGCACCTATTGTCTATTGTCTATTGTCCCTAATGTGTGTGTAGGATAGTGTTAATTTAGCTTACAGTATTTAATTTATTTTATTTTAGTGATACAGCTCGAAAACAGGCCCCCTGAGTTCGCTCCAACCAGCGATCCCCGCAACACGAACATTATCCTACACACACTGGGGGCAATTTACATTTTCACCAAGCCAATTAACCTCCTACCTGTACATCATTGGAGTGTGGGAGGAAACCGGAGATCCCGGAGAAAACCCACGCAGCTCACGGGGAGAACGTGCAAACTCCGTACAGACAGCACCGAACCCAGGTCTCTCATAGAAACATAGAAACATAGAAATTAGGTGCAGGAGTAGGCCATTCGGCCCTTCGAGCCTGCACCGCATTCAATATGATCATGGCTGATCATCCAACTCAGTATCCCGTACCTGCCTTCTCTCCATACCCCCTGATCCCCTTAGCCACAAGGGCCACATCTAACTCCCTCTTAAATATAGCCAATGAACTGGCCTCAACTATCCTCTCTGGCAGAGAGTTCCAGAGATTCACCACTCTCTGTGTGAAAAAAGTTCTTCTCATCTCGGTTTTAAAGGATTTCCCCCTTATCCTTAAGCTGTGACCCCTTGTCCTGGACTTCCCTAACATCGGGAACAATCTTCCTGCATCTAGCCTGTCCAACCCCTTAAGAATTTTGTAAGTTTCTATAAGATTTTGTAAGTTTCTATAAGATTCTCTCGTGCCCAACTCTGTGGCTGCGCTACCATGCCGCCCCATGTGCGGGGATCGCCGGTCGGTGTGGACTCGGTGGGCCGAAGGGCCTGTTTCCGCCCTGTATCTCTAAACTAAACCAAACTGAACTAACCTTGTAGCCACATAATGAGTCTGCTGATATTGGCTTGGGTTAGGTTCAAACCATAAGATGATAAGACATAGGAGCAGAATTAGACCTTTCGGCCCATCGAGTCGACCCCGCCATTCAACTAGGGCTGATCTAATGTTCCCTCTCAACCACATTCTCCTGCCTTCTCCCCATAACCCCTGACACCCGTATTAATCAAGAACCTGTCAAACTCCGCTTTAAAAATACCAATTGACGGCCTCCGCAGCCGTCTGTAGCGATGAATTCCACAGATTCATCATCTCCTTTCTAAAGGAGCGTCCTTTAATTCTGAGGCTGTGCCCTCTGGTCCTAGACTCTCCCACTGGTGGAAACATCCTCTTCACATCCACTCTCTCATTTCACTATTGGGTAAGTTTCAATGAGGTACCCCCTCGTCCTAAGCTCTAGCGAGTACAGGCCCAGTGCCGACAAACGCTCATCATATGTTAACCGAGTGAGGTGTGTTACCGTGATACCGAGGTTCACCGTCGGGGATCGGCGTTGGCGTTCCACTAGCCCGGCGTGAGGGCCTGAACATCGGGCCGCCCGGGGTGTGGACTGCGGGTGCTCGGAAGGCCCAGACCACGGATGAACATCTGGGAAGATCGGAGGGGAGGCTGGCTGGACTATGGTGCCTTCCTCACCTTGGTGCCACTGTGCTGTGTTGTGTCGTGGACTTTCTGTGTTTGTGCTTTTCTTTTTTTAATTCAATTCAATTTTACTTTTAATATGTTTTATTATTTATTATTTATTTATTTTTATGATACTGCCTGTAAGGAAAATTCATTTCGTTGTCTCTAATTGAGACAATGACAATAAATTCGAATACAATACAATAGTGCCACCTGTACCGAGGTACAATGAAAAGCTTTGTTTTGCATGCTATCCAATCAGATCAGATAACACTATACATAAATACAACCAGGTCATAAGGTCATTAAGTGTTAGGAGTAATATTAGGCCATTCGGCCCATCAAGTCTCCTCCGCCATTCAATCATGGCTGATCTACAATATATCTCCCTCCTAGCCCCATTGTCCTGCCTTCTCCCCATAACCCCTGCCACTAATCATTAATTTTTTCACACAGAGAGTGGTGAATCTCTGGAATTCTCTGCCACAGAGGGTAGTTGAGGCCAGTTCATTGGCTATATTTAAGAGGGAGTTAGATGTGACCCTTGTGGCTAAGGGGATCAGGGGGTATGGAGGGAAGGCAGGTACGGGATACTGAGTTGGATGATCAGCCATGATCATATTGAATGGCGGTGCAGGCTCGAAGGGCCGAATGGTCTACTCCTGCACCTAATTTCTATGTTTCTATGTTTCTAATCAATAAAGAGCAAGAATATATTTTCTCTGGCATTTTTTTATTTTGCCCTTCCCACCTTAAAGCAGGGTGGAAATCGCTATCAGAACATGCCAGGGTGTGAAGGGGTGGTCTTGATGGCCACTCCCACGCACATACACACGCACGAGGCTACGGCCGTGGGCCCTGTGGACGGTAACATCGAGAGCTGATCTGGTTGGTGACCGACTCCGAACTCCAGCAACAGCAGCTTCGTCCGCTCCGAATCTTGGGGCTTGAATCGGCCCATTTGCGGGGCCTTTCATCGCCCGGCGCGGCTTAAAACCGGCCGCAGGATCTTCCATTGCCCGGCGGGGGCTTCAACATCGGGAGCCTCGATCGCCTCGACGCAGCAATTTGACCGCAGGCGATGGAAGATCCCGCGGCTGATGTTAAGCCGCACCACGCTGTGCCGGGCGATGAAAGGCCCCGTGAACTGGTCGATTCAAACTACGCTCTATGATCTTTGCTCCACCAGGATGTCTCCCTCCCCCAATCACCGCCCTCAATGCTCAGTCCCACCCCCGTACTTCCGCCTCTGCCCGACACCTCCCTCCTCCAATCATCGCGCTGAATCAGCATGTCCCCCACCACCACTGCCTGCTGACCGACGTCTCTCTCATCCAATCGGCGCCCTCGATCGTCAGTCCCACCCCCACTGTCTCGCGGAAAGCGGAGATTTTTAATGGATTTTTTTTCACCAAATTTCCAAATCCAGATTACAAAACATTTGGGGGGGATTGTCCCCCACCTGTCAAACCATGGAGGGGACGTGTCCCCCCTGTCCCCCCTTGGGATTTCCACCCATGCCTTAAAGCTATTACCGCTGGTATTAAATATGTCCATTGTGGGGGAAAAGGTTCTGATTGTTTACCGTATCTATGCCGCTTCTAATTTTCTATACTTCTACCAGGTCTCCCTTCAACGACCGGCGTTCTAGAGAAAACAATCCGAGTTTGACCAACCGCTCGTGAGAGCAATATATATAATTATGTGAGAAATAGGTCGTGTAAACTCACAGAGTCACTTGCCCAGAGTAGGGGAATCGAGGACCAGAGGACATAGGTTCAAGGTGATGGGGAAAGATTTAATTGGAATCCGAGGGGTAACTTTTTCACGCAAAGGGTGGTGGGTGTATGGAACGAGCTGCCGGAGGAGGCAGTTGAGGCAGGGACTACCATAACGTTCCAGTAAGGTTTCAACAGGTACATGGATAGGACAGGTATAGAGGGATATGGGTCAAACGCAGGCAGGTGGGACTAGTGTAGATGGGACATGTGGGCCGGAGTGGGCAGGTTGGGCCGAAGGTCCGCGTTTCCACGCCGTAAGACTCAATGAATCTTTTGACTCTCCATGTTGCTAATTCCCCTTAATGCCCCAAAAACCCACGCAGGTCATGGGGGGAACGTGCAAACTCCACACAGACAAGAGACAAGAGCGACACGTCACGTGCATTGATTTGTCACGTGCACCAATTAGAAACATAGAAATTAGGTGCAGGAGTAGGCCATTCGGCCCTTCGAGCCTGCACCGCCATTCAATATGATCATGGCTGATCATCCAACTCAATATCCTGTACCTGCCTTCTCTCCATACCCTCTGATCCCCTTAGCCACAAGGGCCACATCTAACTCCCTCTTAAATATAGCCAATGAACTGGCCTCAACTACCCTCTGTGGCAGAGAGTTCCAGAGATTCACCACTCTCTGTGTGAAAAAAGTTTTCCTCATCTCGGTTTTAAAGGATTTCCCCCTTATCCTTAAGCTGTGACCCCTTGTCCTGGACTTCCCCAACATTGGGAACAATCTTCCTGCATCTAGCCTGTCCAACCCCTTAAGAATTGGTCCAGTGCAATGTGTGGTCACCATACTGTCGGGACTGGAGGACGTCCTCAGCGGCTTGGACATCCGAATCGGCCACCTCCTACCGGAGTCCGCGGCTCCCCGAAGTCCACAGGCCGCGCTGGGCGTAGATTCAACGCTGGCGGCCCTCGGCAAAGGGCCCCAGGACTCCGCGATGTTGAAGTCAGCGCCAGCCACGGCTGGAAGCTCCGCAAATCACAGCCCCACGATGTTGAAGCAGCAGGCCCAACACATTGGAGCTTCAAACGGCGATCCCAGGTCAGGCATCGCCCGCTCCGCGGTGAATCCAGCGCTGCGCCGCCGCTGCTGAAGCTCTGGGTCCAGGTCCCCGGCAGGAAAGGCCCGCTGCAATCCAGGTGGTAGGCCGCAAGGAGGGGAGAGAGGACGCGACTCGGGGAAATAGTCGCGTCCTCGCCAGGAAGTGACTGGGAAACAGTTTCCCCCTTACCCTACCCCCCTCCCCCACATAGAAATACTAAAGAAACCTCTGCAACACACTTTTAAAACAGACTAAAATTTTTAAAAAGATGGAAAAACAGGCAGACTGTAGGCAGAGGATGCCATCATGCAGCGCCCACTAGTGGCCCCCAGATAGCACCCGAGGTCGGGATCGAACCTGGGTCTCTAGCACTGTGAGGCTGCAGGCCTACCCGCTGCGCCACTGTGCCTGCCTCAAATAGATCATGTTGGTTCACCCGCCTGTGATCCTCCCAATCTTTTTTTTTTTAAATTGCTGTTTTTTCCCTATTTTCCTACCACCCACAACATTTAATATGGAAAAGAATATGTGATTCAGTTACATTCTGTTTTTAGTTTGTTTGGTTGTTTAACCATATAACCATATAACAATTACAGCACGGAAACAGGCCATCTCGGCCCTACAAGTCCGTGCCGAACAAATTTTTTTTCCCCTTAGTCCCACCTGCCTGCACTCATACCATAACCCTCCATTCCCTTCTCATCCATATGCCCATCCAATTTAGTTTTAAATGATACCAATGAACCTGCCTCCACCACTTCCACTGGGAGCTCATTCCACACCACTACCACTCTCTGAGTAAAGAAGTTCCCCCTCATATTACCCCTAAACTTCTGTCCCTTAATTCTGAAGTCATGTCCTCTTGTTTGAATCTTCCCTATTCTCAAAGGGAAAAGCTTGTCCACATCAACTCTGTCTATCCCTCTCATCATTTTAAAGACCTCTATCAGGTCCCCCCTTAACCGTCTGCGCTCCAGAGAATAAAGACCTAACTTATTCAACCTATCTCTGTAACTTAGTTGTTGAAACCCAGGCAACATTCTAGTAAATCTCCTCTGTACTCTCTCTATTTTGCTAACATCCTTCCTATAATTGGGCGACCAAAATTGTACACCATACTCCAGATTTGGTCTCACCAATGCCTTGTACAATTTTGTATGTCTTTTCGCACAAAGTCGGCGAGCATTGCCACTTTTTATTTCACTGCACATCTCGTATGTGTATGTGACAAATAAACTTGACTTGACGATCTATTAAAGCAGCAGAATTGTGTTTTCTCTCAGCTGCCTTCGTTCCAAAGAAAACGGCTGACAAAAAACTCCCCTCGAGAGCAGAAATTCCCACAAGATCCCCGTGGAATCCCCGCAAACCTCTTTCTTGGTATTGTCACAATCATCCACGGAATGGCGATCGGCCCTGCTTACTGCGGTACACCCCCCCAATTACTATCCATCTCACAAATATAGTGAAGGCAGGAGAATGGTGTTGGGTGAGAAAGATAGATCAAACACGAATGCTTCTACAGATGCGGCGTAGAAGGCATTTTATCGGGGTGCATCGCAGCACGGTTTGCGAACAGCTCCATCCAAAAACCGCAGGAAATTGCAGCAAATTGTGGACGCAGCCCGGACCGTCGCACAAACCAACCTCCCTTCCGTCGACTCCTCGAGTCATTTTACCATAAGAAAGATTTTAAGCAAGAGAGAGAAATTCTACCGAACCATCCATAATAATTCGTATCACCCAGCACTCCAATTCTGAGGAGCAACCTCCGTGAAACTTCACCAAATAGTGAAATGCCTGGATAGAGTGGATATGGGAGAATGTTCCCACTATAGGGCATCACGGTGGCGCAGCGGTAGAGTTGCTGCCTCACAGCGCCAGAGACCCGGGTTCCACCCCGACTGCGGGCGCTGTCTGTACGGAGTTTGTACGTTCTTCCCGTGGGTTTTCTCCAAGATCTTTGGGTTCCTCCCACACGCCAAAGACGTACGGGTTTGTAGGTTAATTGGCTTGGTGTAAATGTAAAAATATCCCTAGTGTGTGTGTAGGGTGGCATTAATGTGCGGGGATCGCTGGTCGGCACGGTCTCGATGGGTCGAAGGGCCTGTTTCCACACTACATCTCTAAACTAACCTAAACTAAACTAATCTGGTAGAACCAGAGTCCATGATACCAGATACATGATAGAGGGAATAATGTGGATTATGTTTAGTGCAAAATAGAGCCTGCAAAGTCCGATCAAAGATAGTCCGAGGGTCACCAATGAGGTAGATAGTAGTTCAGCACTGCCCTCTGGTTGTTTGTAGGATGATTCAGTTGCCTGATAACAGCTGGGATGAAACTGTCCCTGAATGTGGAGGTGTGCGTTTTCACACTTCTGTACCTCTTGCCTGATGAGAGAGGGGGAGTAGAGGGAGTGAGGTGAGACTGGTCCTTGATGATGCTGCTGGCCTTGCCGAGGCAGCGTGAGGTGTAGATGGAGTCGATGCAAGAGTTTTTCACCCAGTGTAGAGGAATGTAGAAGCATATATCTACCGCCCTTTGTGTAACAAAGTTGCCCCTCAGGTTCCTCTTGTGCCCCGAGGGATAACGTCGCAACCGTGCGGGATGTATCCCTGTAGCTCACACCCTCTAGTCCTGGCAACATCCTCGTAAATCTTCTCTGCTTTCCAGCTTGACAACATCTTTCCTATAACATGGTGACCAGAACTGAACACAATGCTCTAAATGCGGTCCCACCAATGTCTTGTAACATGGCATCCCAACGTATATACTCAATACTCCGACTGATGAGGTTTATTCCCAGTTGCTTATTCTACTTCTACAGATTCATTTGTAAGCAGCAATACAAATTATTATCCTGTTCACTGCATTATATTTAGTCTTTTTCATGTATAAAACCATGAGAGGAATAGATCGGGTCGATGCACAGAGTCTCTTGCCCAGCCGAGGTGAATCGAGGATCTGAGCCTCAGAATGAAAGGACGTTCCTTTAGGAAGAAGATGAGGAGAAATTTCTTCAGCCAGAGGGTGGTGAATCTGTAGAATTCATTGGCACAGACGGCTGTGGAGGCCATGTCAGTGGATATACCTCAGGCAGAGATAGATAGATTCTTGATTAGTACAGGCATCAGAGGTTATGGGGAGAAGGCAGGAGAATGGGGTTAGGAGGGAGAGATAGATCAGCCACGATTGAATGGTGGTAGACTTGATGGGCCGAATGGCCTAATTCTGCTCCTATCACTAATGAACATGATCAGCATCTCTGGGGGAAACAAACAATTAGAGAACGGACCTGAGGTCCAGGGTTTAATAGGAATCTGAGGGGTGACTTTTTCACACAGAGGGTGGTGGGTGTATGGAACAAGCTGCCAGAGGAGGTAGTTGAGGCTGGGACTAACCCAACGTTTAGGAAACAGTTAGATAGGTGCATGGATAGGACAGGTTTGGAGTGATATGGGCTAAATACGGGCAGGTGGGACTAATGTAGCTGGGACATGTTGGCCGGTGTGGGCAAGTTGGGCCGAAGGGCCTGTTTCCACGCTGTATCATTCTATGACTCTAATGTATTTGCTCGGCTCAGGTGCGTCAATATAATGTAATTGAAATCAGAAAATTGAAAATATGTGCAGGAGGAGGCCATTCGGCCCTTCGAGCCATCACAGCCATTCATTGTGATCATGGCTGATCATCCCCAATCAATAACCCGTGCCTGCCTTCTCCCTGTATCCCTTGATTCCACTAGCCCCTAGAGCTCTATCTAACTATCTCTTAAACCCATCCAGTGACTTGGCCTCCACTGCCCTCTGTGGCAAGGAAATTCCACAAATTCACAACACCCTGGGTGAAAAAGTTTTTTCTCATCTCAGTCTTAAATGGCCTCCCCTTTATTCTAAGACTGTGGCTCCTGGTTCTAGACTCGCCCAACATTGGGAACATTTTTCCTGCATCTAGCTTGTCCAGTCCTTTTTATAATTTTTACATGTTTCTATAAGATCCCCCTCATCCTTCTAAACTCCAGTGAATACAAGCCTAGTCTTTTCAATCTTTCCTCATATGACAGTCCCGCCATCCCAGGGATAAATCTCGTGAACCTACACTGCACTGCCTCAATCACAAGGATGTCCTTCCTCAAATTAGGAGACCAAAACTGTACACAATACTCCAGATGTGGTCTCACCAGAACCCTATACAACTGCAGAAATGCTCAATGGTAAATGAGGGTATTATTAGATTTTACTTCGGAGTCACGTGAGTGACTACGTGAAGAGCCCGCCTCAGGACGCATGTGCGGCATTACGTTTCAGCAGGCAACAGCGGAGGCGGGAGTCAGGCGCTCCCGCTACAACCTGAAAAACTCCACACAGGGGCGGCAACGGTGAGAGAGAGACCTGTTCCCGCTCGAGCTCATTCTCGCGGGGGCAGCAACGAGGGAGACCTGTCCCCGCATGACTCACCTTCATCCAGGGGGCAACAACGGTGCAGTCCTGCCCCGCTCGACTCCACGGAAGAGCGTTCCATCGCGGGGGCAGCATCACCGCGGCAGGACCGCTAACCAGCGCTCTGCTCCCGACACTGTGCCAAGCCCAGCCGTCAGTGCCTCAGCAGCGGGCTGGGAAGAACGCCACGGAGGCGTCGGGCCGGTGGTTCCGACTCGAAGGACGGGACGTTTTTCCACCCCCAGGTAGAAAGACAGCCGCCTGCACCTGCCCGCTCGACCACGGAGGAGCGTCTCATTGCGGGGACAGCAACAGGCGGTAGGACTGCTTACTGGGCGGTCCGCTACCCCGACACCGCGACCGAGCCCAGCCCGCTCGCGCCTGAGCAGCGGGCTGGATGTATATGCAAGAACCGGCCGGTGGGTCCGACATCGGACGGGGACGTCTCTCCACCCAGGAGGGGGAGAGACAGCCGCCTGAGCTGCAGGAGCGGCTCTTGGGCGTTGGAATAACAGAGGTGAGTTGCAGTTGTGTTTTGCAGGCTTTGAAAACATGTCACAACGCAGAAAACTCTCACAGAGAAACTGCCCCGCTCCAACTCTACCAGCGGGGCAGCAACCGGCGGCAGCGTCGCTCTCAGAGCGGTTTTCGCTTTCCCCGAGACCGAGCCAAGCCAGTCTCGCCAGAGCCTGCACGGCGGACTGGGAAAGCGGCCAGGAAGACCAAACGGCCGGTCGTCCCCGATTCGTCGGAGGGGGACATGTCTCCACCAAAGCAGAAGAGAGACAGCCGCCTGAGCTGCATTCAGCAGCTCCTGGAGGAGATGGTCCACCGGGAACAGCAGCGCTCCCGGGGACAAAGGACAGGTACCTCCTCCACAGTGTCTTGTGCACTGCCCTTTGCTCCCTCATACCAGGAGGCTAGCATTGGTGACCAGGGCAGGGCTGGTCTGGAACAGGGGCAGGCGGACGAGCTCGGGAGTATGCTAGGGGTGCAGGAACAGGAACAGTTGTTGGGTGTGGTGGACCGCTTTGTAGCAACCCCACGGGCTGGAGAACAACACACAGCACCAGAAAACTGTCAGGCCCTCAAAGAAAAAGGTGTCAACAGCCAAATCTGGGGGCATGTGGGGGCACACATCCGGACCCAAGAATTCAAGCTACAGCGGATCCTAAGGCTCCTGACGTCAGCCATCACAGCCTTTGCTCGTTCCGTGGAGACGACGGAGATGAATACATGCCAGCAGGATGTGCTGGCATTAATGTGTACCACACAATTCGAGATCAACAATCTCCGGAGGGAATCATAAGACCTGCCCTCAATCCCAAATTTGCTGGCTTGTGTAAAGCCCCAGCTGCGGAGGCTGACTCACTGCTATTTGGGAAAGATCTTAATAAAAAGCTGAAGGAGATGGATGAGGCATCAAAAACCTTCGGCCTAATGAGGGCAGGCCCCGGGACGAGCAAACCAAGACCTCCGATACCCAAGCGACAGCACCCCACGGCATCCACCAGTCGACGTCCGGAATATGGGACTGGTGAACGCTTGGGGCCGCACATTATCCCCAAAGATCTTTTTAGATCAGGGCCCGCCGCGGACCCCCTGGAAAATGCGCCTCCCCCCAACATCGCCAGCACGTCGTCAGGTCAGAACAGAACATTCAGGAAAATGAAAAAACAGAATCGCCAATAACCATGGAGGTAGGTGGGTCTGGTTCCTACCAGCATATAGAACTCTTTCTTGGACTATTTTGGGCTTCATAATTAATTCAGTCTACGTGACTATAATGTTGCCAAGAGACAACATAGTTGAATTGGCACAAACATGCAACAAATTAATGGTCAACAAACTACCAACTACTCGACAAGTAACAGAGTAATTGGGAAAATGGTAGCATTTCTGTCTACATAATTCGGACCTTAGTATCAAAAACGACATACAGGTTGTCATTGAGCGTCTCATGAAGTTACCCACTGAAGTAATATCAGAAAGACAGTGGTGGGGTTACCACTTATACTGGGCATTAATTATCTAAAAATCTTTGGGTGAATTTTATGGATTTAAAGCACTTGCATGTACGGTTATAAATAGACTACACTACGGTGGTGGCCTACATTAACCATATGGGCGGCATAAAGTCGGTATCACGCGACAAGTTGGTCAACACAATTTGGCAATGGTGTGTCCAAAGATGTATATGACTATCAGCAACTTACCTGCCAGGTAAGCTAAATACAGTGACAGACACCAGGTCACATAAATTTAATGACAACATCGATTAGATGTTTTTATAAAAAAGTTTCAATAAAACTATCAAGCTATATGACACGCCAGATATCGATTATTTGCATCAACGCTAAATCACCAGGTGTTTGGGTGATGTCCTATGTATGTCGCTTGGGAACCAGACCCTGAGGCAGCAGCAGCAAATGCGTTCGCGCTGGATTGGTGAAATTATTTTCTATGTATTTCTTCCCTTCTCAGTCGGGGACTACGCACAGTACAAATGGACTCTGCTTCAGGTATTTTTGATAGTACCCGACTGGCCTACGCAGCCATGGTTCCCAATACTCCATGACATGGTTGTTGAAACTTCGATGGTATTCCCCAGTGACCCAGAATTATTAACACTCGGAGTCGGGCACAAACCATCCGTGTCATGGGAAATTCAAGCTCCTGGGTTGCAGATTCTGCACAAACCACTTTTGGGACTGGGATTATCATAACAAACCGTCGACACCATGTCAGCATCCCTCTGAACATCCACTGAACTACAGCACTTGTCCAGCATCAAGAGAGTACTGCTTGGATACAGGGACCACCTACTCGACCGCTACAGTTACTACGAACTGGAATTCCTGGTGAACCTTCACCATGATGAAGGATTCGGCTACAGTACCATCAACACAGCTAGAATTGCCCTGCCTGTCTTTCAAAACAGATCCAGGACAACAGGCCATGGGGTCCCACTGGCTGGTGGTAAATCTATGAAGGGTATTACAACTCTATACCCCTAGACCAGGTACACCCATATATGGGATGACAGTGTGCTATTGCCATACCTCAGGGGATGCCCACCAGCCAGATCCCTCAACCTGAACCATCTATGCTCTAAACACATATGTTGATGGCACTTGGAGCTGCACAGAGGGTCCAGTCACTACTCCTATTGCAACTGGATACCATGCTCACAGCTCCAGACCAGATCCCTATCATTGTCCAGGGTATGGTCAAACCAGACCAGGAACACCTAATTCAGTCGTGGAATCCGGGCTTACCCGCCAGAAACACGGTAATGTGCCATGACCCTATTATCCTAATTAGACACAACCTAAATATTCGAGGGAGATGAAAAGCCTTGTGGGTCAGTCACAAAAAACCTTGTGGTCAGGTAACGAGCCATTTTGGGATGGCTCCAGCAGGTACTAAAGCTGCTGGGATAAAACTAACATGTACAAAGTTTCATTCCACAGGACAAGCTTCCACGTCAATGGCAAAAAGAATGGACGTGCCTATAAACCACATCCTAGCTACAGCAGAATGGTGGGGGTAAAACGTTCAGAATTTTTTTTATTATAAGCTGTTGACAAAACCTGTTTTTATTTGCAGGAAAGATTCCGGTCTGCAAATATTTAAATTAGCCCAGGGGAGCATTTAAATTTCTTTATTGTTATTGTAAAAATACCATTGTGTTTTTCTACAAACAGATTCATTGGTTGATTACGATAACACACTTCCTCCCTCAAAGACTTCGGCAGTGATGTAGTAATAGCTGTTACACGGTTTGAAATCACAGAGCTTTGAAATCTTCACGTAGTCACTCACGTGACTCCGAAGTAAAATAGTAAGATTAAACGAGAACTTACCAGTTTGAAGTTTGACCTGTATTTTATGAGGAGTTACGATGAGGGATTACGTGCCCTCCGCTCCCACCCTCATTAATATGGGTCAAACTAGCAAACTGATGTCTCCTTGTCTTTACTATGTTTACTTCAAATAACTGTGTCTATCTGTGATTCCACACCGCTGCTTTGAAGTATGCCGCACATGTGTGCTGAGGCGGGCTCTTCACGTAATCCCTCATCGTAACTCCTCATAAAATACAGATCAAACTTCAAACTGGTAAGTTCTCGTTTAACCTTACTATTTTCTGATATAATCCCACGAACACAATGCATGTACTGTTTACCCGGTGGTTGTATAATTAACCAAAGTTGGTATTAATAGCTGTGAGGTAAAGTGTTAAACACGAGGCTGTACGGTCAACTTTGCAGTTGCTTCACCTTGACACACAGTCATTAACCCTGAGATTGTGTCATCAAAACAAAACACAGGCTCAGGCAACACGTTTAGATTAGTTTAGTTTAGCTTAGTTTAATTCAGTTTAATTTAGTTTAGGTAGACAAAAGTGCTGGAGAAACTCGGCGGGTGCAGCAGCATCTATGGAGCGAAGGAAATAGGCAACGTTTCGGGCCGAAACCCTTCTTCAGACTGACGCGTAGTTTAGTTTAGTTTAGATTAGCTTAGATTAGTTAGTTTAGATCCCTTGATTCCGTTAGCCCTTAGAGCTAAAATTAACTCTTGAAAACATCCAGTGAATCGGCCTCCACTGCCTTCCGTGGCAGAGAATTCCACAGATTCACAACTCTCTGGGTGAAAACGTTTTTCCTCATTGATTCATAGGGTGATACAGTGTGGAAACAGGCCCTTCAGCCCATTCCATCCACACCGGCCAACAATGTCTCAGCCTAATCCCAGCCTAAACTCAAAGGTTGTGTCCAAAATGTGTCTACCAACTCCTATCTGCCCGCTCTTTATGCATATCCCCTCATTCATGGTATATCTAGCTTAGCTTAGTTTAGAGATACGGTGCAGAAACAGGCCCTTCGGCCCACCGTGTCCGCACTGACCTGCGATCCCCGCACACTAACACTATCCTACACCCACTAGGGACAATTTTTACATTTGCCAAGCCAATTAACCTACAAAACCTGTACGTCTTTGGAGTGTGGGAGGAAAAAAACGAAGATCTCGGAGAAATAAGATATCCTCTCATCCTTCTAAATTCCAGTGTATACACGCCCAGTCACTCCATTCTTCCAACTGATCTCGGAGAAAACCTGTTCTCGCAGGTCACGGGGAGAACATACAAACTCCGTACAGACAGTAACCAGGGACTCTGGCGCTGCATTCGCTGCAAGACAGCAACTCTACCGCTGTGCCACCGTGACCGCCTTTCTCAAAAGTGTTAAATGCCGCTATCGTATCTACCTCCACCACCACCCCAGGCAGCGGGAGCCACGCACCCACCACCC
The DNA here is from genome assembly GCF_028641065.1 of Leucoraja erinaceus. NCBI lineage: Eukaryota > Metazoa > Chordata > Chondrichthyes > Rajiformes > Rajidae > Leucoraja > Leucoraja erinaceus. The sequence continues at coordinate 25,304,484 of NC_073378.1, read as the reverse complement.
TCTGTGTAAAAGACCTATTCCGCACATCCCCTTTAAACTTTGGCCCTCTCAACTTCATAGTCTTCCAGTATTTGATTCTTCCATCCTGGGAAAAAGGTTGTGAATGTCTCTACCCTCTCAGAGTACGATAGACTTCTACGAGGTCTCCTCTCAACCTCCTGTGTTCCTGAGAAAACAATCAAGGAATGTTCAACCTCTCCCTGTGGTTAATACCATCTAAAGAGGTCCTTCTGCAGTTGTACAGAGCCCTAGTGAGACCACACCTGGAGTATTGTGTGCAGTTTTGGTCCCCTAATTGGAAGAAGGACATTCTTGCTATTGAGGGAGTGCAGCATAGGTTCACCAGGTTAATTCCCGGGATGGCAGGGCTGTCTTATACTGAGAGAATGGAGCGGCTGTGCTTATACATTGGAATTTAGAAGGATGAGAGGATATCTTATTGAAACATGTAAGATTATTAAGGGTTTGGACATGCTAGAGGCAGGAAACATGTTCCCGATGTTGGGGAGTTCAGAACCAGGGGCCCAGTTTAATAATAAGGGGTAAGCCATTTAGAACGGAGATGAGGAAACAGTTTTTCAAACAGAGAGTTGCGAATTTGTGGAATTCTCTGCCACAGTGGAGGCCAATTCACTGGATTGTTTCAAGAGAGAGTTAGATTTAGGCCTTAAGGCTAAAGGAATCAAGGGATACGGGGAGGAAACATGAATGGGGAGAGGCGGGACAGAGAGATCTCCTGCCTAAACAACTACCGTCCATTTTACTGTCCATCCGGACATTTTTAAGGTAGAGGCAGACACATTCTTGATTAGAACGGGTGTCAAGGGTTATGGGGAGGGCAGGAAAATGGGATTAGGTGGCAGAGATCAGCCATGATTGAGTGGCGGAGTGGACTCAATGGGCCGAATGGCCAACACTCATCCCTGGAACACCTGAATAAGAGAGGCAGCTACATCAGACTCCTATTCATAGAATACAGCTCGGCCTTTAACACCATTATGCCACCCAAGCTCATCACGAAACACGCGGGCGAGACTTGGAGCCAGCACTTATCCCACCAACTGGATCCTGACCAACAGACCCCGAACAGTGGGGAAAGGGGCCAAAGGGTGGTGGGTGTATGGAACAAGCTGCCAGAGGAGGTAGTCGAGGCTGGGGCTATACCAATGTTTAAGAAGGTCCGTGGATAGGACAGGTTTAGCGGGATGTGGGCCAAACACAGACAGGCGGGACTAGTGTAGATGGGGCATGCTGGTCCGAAGGGCCTGTTTCCACGCTGTATCACTCTGTGACTCAAACTAGATGGCTGATTATCTGATTATTTAATGCGGAAAGGCAGGGTCTGCATCTTCTAAGATACTACAGGGACTAGTTGGCGTAAATCACAGTGCATGACATGTTAGGCCCAGAGGGCCTGGTCTATGCTGAAAGGGATTGCACAACAAGAATAAATGATGAAAATAATATATCAGCAAGTGAGTAATTCAATCCGTGTGGAAAAGTTCTTGTGGGGAATAATTGCTCATTTTAGGCTGATCTCTTTCAGTTAGTAAGTGCTTTGGGCTGAGGTGTGTTTATCGTTTGAGTTGTAACGTAGTTTTATTTAACACAAATGAAGTTGGTCTTTGTCAGGTTAGCACGCCAGCATCTTGACTTCCTTGGAAGGCTTAAGGGCCTGTCCCACTTGGCGACTTTTTCGGCGACTGCCGGCATCATGGACTGACGTTTATCATTTCACTGAACATCTTGTATATGTGTTTAAGAAGGAACTGCAGATGCTGGAGAATCGAAGGTTACACAAAAAAGCTGGAGAAACTCAGCGGGTGCAGCAGCATCTATGGAGCGAAGGAAATAGGCAACGTTTCGGCCCGAAACGTTGCCTATTTCCTTCGCTCCATTGATGCTGCTGCACCCGCTGAGTTTCCCCAGCTTTTTTGTGTAATCTTGTATATGTGCATGTGACGAATAAACTTGACTTGACTTCACGGTGTGGCGGAGTTGTTGACAGCTGCGGCTCGCCTAAATTTTAGTTTATTAGGTTGTGTATGTGTGTGTGTGTGTGTGGGGGGGGGTGAAACATGTTTTTTTGTCTCTTCCTTTGGGGGAATGCGACTCTTTTTGTTGTATCCCCCTTCTCTGCCTCCGTCTGCGCTGAGGCCTAATGGCGGAGCTGGCGGCCTCCAATAAACAATAAGTGCAGGAGGAGGCCATTCGGCCCTTCGAGCCTGCACCACCATTCAATATGATCATGGCTGATCATCCAACTCAGTATCCCGTACCTGCCTTCTCTCCCTACCCCCTGATCCCTTTAGCCACAAGGGCCACATCTAACTTGTTGCTTGTTTTCTTTTTTCTGTACAGCACTTTGGTCAGCTTTGGTTGTTTTTAAGGTGCTTAACAAATAAAGTTATTATTATTATTATTAACTCACTCTTAAATATAGCCAATGAACTGGCCTCAACTACCCTCTGTGGCAGAGAGTTCCAGAGATTCACCACTCTCTGTGTGAACCAGCACCGCCATTCAATGTGATCATGGCTGATCTTCCCCAATCAGTACCCCGTTCCTGCCTTCTCCCCACATCCTCTGACTCCGCTATCTTTAAGAGCCCTATCTAGCTCTCTCTTGAAAGCATCCAGAGAACCTGCCTCCACCGCCCTCTGAGGCAGAGAATTCCACAGACTCACCACTCTCTGTGTGAAAAAGTGTTTCCTCGTCTCCGTTCTAAATGGCTTGCCCCTTATTCTTAAACTGTGTGTGGCCCCTGGTTCTGGACTCCCCCAACATCGGGAACATGTTTCCTGCCTCCGGCGTGTCCAACCCCTTAATGATCTTATATGTTTCAATAAGATCCCATCTCATCCTTCTAAATTCCAGAGTGTACAAGCCCAGCTGCTTCATTCTCTCAGCATATGACAGTCCCGCCATTCCAGGAATTAACCTGGTGAACCTACGCTGCACTCCCTCAATAGCAAGAATGTCCTTCCTCAAGTTTGGATCCCTTCCAGCTTGACGACATGTTTCCACTATAAACCATGGTGCCCAGGACTGATTAGCTGTCAGGGCTGTGTGGAACGTTGCCATCCATGTTCTCTAATCACCTGGAGAAAAGAAGTAGAGAATGTTCCTGGAGCAGGCTGATGGCGGGCGGGCGGGAGGAGATAAACCATGTAGTGACGCACCACTAGAAGGACTGGGCTCGGTGCCTCGTTCAACACAATGGCACATGTCGGAGGAAAGAACAGCTGGGCGCAGTTAGCGCATTAATCTAGCAGGGCGGGGGAACGCCAAGGTGTCATTCCACGGGGTCATTTCTCTGAGCTCACCGAGAAAATGATGTAATTCCAAACTCGAGTCCGCCCCGATGGCTGTTTGTCAAATGGCATTCATTGTACCATGTGTCACCTCTCGAAGGCCAGTCAGGTATTCCAGGTATGCGACTCCCTGCTCGTGACGAGTGGCTGTTTCTCTTGTGGGGGCAGGTTGAGTAACTCTATCCCCCTCCCCCCCACCGTCTTTGGCCGAATATGATGACAGAAGATGCGACCACACTTCCTTCCACTATTCATAACTCAGTAAGATGACACTAGCCCGAGCTGACACCTTACCCGCACACTAACAACGTCTGGAACATTAGGATTCATGCCTTTGGCAATTTGGCCACCGCAGGTAGCTACATTGTTCTAACACAGCAATAGACAATAGACAATAGACAATAGGTGCAGGAGGAGGCCATTCGGCCCTTCGAGCCAGCACCACCATTCAATGTGATCATGGCTGATCATCCCCAATCAGTACCCCGTTCCTGCCTTCTCCCCATATCTCCCGACTCCTCTATCTTTAAGAGCTCTATATAACTCTCTCTTGAAAGCATCCAGAGAACCTGCCTCCACCGCCCCCTGAGGCAGAGAATTCCCCAGACTCACAACTCTCTGTGAGAAAAAGTGTTTCCTTGTCTCCATTCTAAATGGCTTACCCCTTATTCTTAAACTGTGTGTGGCCCCTGGTTCTGGGCACCCCCAACATCGGGAACATGTTTCCTGCCTCTAGCGTGTCCAAGCCCTTATAAGCCCTTATAACAATCTTATATGTTTCAATGAGATACCCTCTCATCCTTCTAAACTCTTAGGTGCTTAGGTAGATTGATGATGAATGTGAACCAATCACACATAAGCCAGCATCACTAACTGCACCCCACTATAACACTTATACTAACACATGTTCCTGGCACGGCCAGTTCGAGCAGCTAGGATGCACTGACAACCTGTCGTCCTCAACGCTGCTAAGTTTCAAGTGCTCATTAAAGATGTGTTTAAATCACACACTGTCTCTGGCTCTTGTTTACAGTAAAGAAATCTCTCTGGCAGATCCCACTTCTGACACCATGTAAACAAGAGGCAGAGACAGTGTGTGAGAGAGGGGTTTAGATGGGTTTAGAGGGGTTAGAGTGGGTTCAAGGGGTTTAGATGGGGTTAGAGAGTGTTAGAGGTGTTTAAAGGTGCTTAGAGGTGTTTAGAGGAGTTCAGAGTGGCTTGGAGGGACGTAGAGGTGTTTTGAGGCGTTTAGAGGGGTTTCGAAGGGTTTCGAGGGATTTCGAGGGTTTCAAGGGGTTTCGAGGCAGTTAGATGCAGTTACAGAGTGTTAGGTTTGGGGGTTAGAAGAGCATAGAGGGGCTTAGAGGGGTGTAGAGGGGTTTTGAAGTATTTAGAGGGGTTTAGAGGGATTTTAAAGGGTTTCAAGGGGTTTCAAGGGTTCTAGAGGGGGTTAGAGGGTGTTAGAAGGGTTTAGAAGGGTATAGAGGGCTATAGCTGCTTAGCTGGGCTTAGAGGGGTTTAGAAGGGTTTCGAGGGGTTTAGAGGGATTTAGAGGGGATTAGTGTGCATTGGGGTTTAGAGGGATTTAGAGGGGTTTAGAAGGGTTTAGACGGGTTTGGAGGGCTGTAGAGGGGTTTAATGGGTTTAGTGTGGTTAGAGGGGTTTCAACCGGTTTGGAGTGGTATAGAGGGTTTTAGAGTGGTTTAGAGTGGCTTAGAGGGGTTTAGAGTGGTTTAGAGTGCTTTTGAGGATTTTAGAGGGGTTTAGAGGGGTTTATAGTATACAAGCCCAGCTGCTCCATTCTCTCAACATATGACAGTCCCGCCATCCCGGGAATTAACCTTGTAAACCTCCGCTGCACTCCCTCAATAGCAAGAATGTCCTTCCTCAAGTTAGGGGACCAAAACTGCACACAATACTCCAGATGTGGTCTCACTAGGACTCTGTACAACTGCAGAAGGACCTCTTTGCTCCTATATTCGATTCCTCTTGTTATAACAATCTACTACGGGCACTTTGTGTGTCTCTGTGCAAGTCGGCATCCTAGAGTCAGAGAGTCGTACATCGTGGAAACACGACCCTAGAGGCCGGCCGGTTCCGCGCCGACCGGCGATAACACCGTCTCCTGCATGCGCCATGGATGGTTTTACAAATTTCACCCTGTGTAGGTTTGTGGAGTGTGGGAGGAAAGCGGAGCACGTGGAGAAAAGCCACGCCGGTCACACGCGCTAACTCCGTACGGAGACGGCACCCGTGGTCAGGATCAAACCCAGGTCTCTGGCGCTGTGAGGCAGCAACTCCACCACTGCGCCACCGTGCCGCATGACCGACCGCACCTCTCTGCGCTTGTCTGGTCCGTGGTTTTGTAGAAGGATTTTTTTACAGCTCTATTCCCCAACTTTATGGAAGGACATCCACAGATGAGAACTAAACTAAACTAAAAAATCTATGGTGGAAGAGGGGAACCCGTGTTCCCAAAATAAGTTTGTGACGGCTGATGGCGGTGAATGGTGACGACTGGTATTTTTAGTATTTTCGACATACAACACAGAAACTGGCCCTTCGGCCCACCGAGTCCATGCCAACCAACGATCCCCGCACATTAACACTATCCGACACACACAATGGACAATTTGGAGTGTGGGAGGAATCCGGAGCACCCGGAGAAAACCTATCGCGGGTCACGGGGAGAACGTGCAAACTCCGCACAGTCAGTACCCGAAGTCAGGATCGAACCTGGGTCTCTGGTTCTGTGAGGCTACAACTGTACCGCTGCATTCTGAGCGGCGCATGGTTTTCAGCCCAGCCTCTAGAATTTCTGTACTAGTTTGTGAATTTGTTTTCCAGTCTCGTCATGTCAGTTATGGGCCCTGTCCCTCTTACGCAACTTTTTCGGCGACTGCCGGCACCCGTCATAGGTCGTTGCAGGCCGCCGAAAAAATTCAACATTCAAAATCCAGCGGCGACCAGAACGACGCTACGACTCTTCGGGCGACTGAGGAGACGACTCACGGCGGTACAGGCGACGACGCCCTGGCGACATGTCGCGGGGTGAAGACTGTGCGGTCGTGAGCAGTCGCCCAAAGAATCGTACCTTGTTCTGGTCGCCGCTGGATTTTCAACATGTTGAACATTTTCAGCCACCTGCAACGACCTATGACGGGTGCCAGCAGTCGCTTCAAAAGTTGTGTGAGTGGGACAGGCCCATTAGCGTGCGCTACGCTCACTAACGTCACACCACGGCAGAGATTTCATTGCGTTAGTCTGTCATAAATGAGACCGGATGTGCACGTCGAGGCCTGGTCTGCCCCCTGTCCTCAACATCAGCCCAGCTGTGCAAACAACATCTAGAAACTAGCCACCGTCACAGTGACCAAACGTTATTACTTTCCATCACAGTGAGGAATGTGCAGGCCACTGTGGTGGATGTTTATGTTCAATTTTATTTTATGTGGCTGTGTGTATTGTTGCTTTTTCACTTAGTATGGCTGCATGGTAACTCAAATAGTGCGAGTGGTGAATCTCTGGAATTCTCTGCCACAGAAGGTAGTTGAGGCCAGTTCATTGTCTACATTTAAGAGGGAGTTAGATGTGGCCCTTGTGGCTAAAGGGATCAGGAGGTATGGAGAGAAGGCAGGTACAGGATACTGAGTTGGATGTTCAGCCATGATCATATTGAATGGCGGTGCAGGCTCGAAGGGCCAAATGGTCTACTCTTGCACTTATTTTCTATGTATCTATGTATCTAAATATCACTGTGCCTTAATTGTTGCATGGGACAATAAATGTGAATTTGAACGAACTTGAACCAGATGAGACATAGGTTTAAGGGGAAGGGGGAAAGTTTTAATAGGAATCTGAGGGGTAACTTCTTCACACAGAGGGTGGATGGAGGGTGCATGGAACGAGCTGCCGGAGGACAATAGACAATAGGTGCAGGAGTAGGCCATTTGGCCATTCGAGCCAGCACCGCCATTCAATGTGATCATGGCTGATCATCCCCAATCAGTACCCCGTTCCTGCCTTCTCCCCATATCCCCTGACTCCGCTATCTTTAAGAGCTCTGTCCAGCTCTCTCTTGAAAGCATCCAGAGAACCGGCCTCCACCGCCCTCTGAGGCAGAGAATTCCACAGACTCGCAACTCTCTGTGTGAAAAAGTGTTTCCTCGTCTCCGTTTTAAATGGCTTACTCCTTATTCTTAAACTGTGGCCCCTGGTTCTGGACTACCCCAACATCGGGAACATGTTTCCTGCCTCTAGCGTGTCCAAGCCCTTAACAATCTTATATGTTCAATAAGAAGCCCTCTCATCCTTCTAAATTCCACTGTGCCTCCCTGTTGAGGCAGGGTGGCATGGTGGAACAACGGTAGAGTTGCCACCTTACAGCGCTTACAGTGGCAGGACCTGGGTTCGATCCCGACTATGGGTGTGGTTTGCACATTCTCCCCGTGACCTGCGCGGTTTTTCACCGAGATCTTCGGTTTCCTCCCACACTCCAAAGACGCGCAGGTTTGCAGGTTAATTGGCTTGGTGTAAATGTAAAATTACCCCAGGTGTGTGTGTGTGTGTGTGTAGGATAGTGTTAGTGTGCGGGGATCGCTGGTCGGCGTAGAAGGGCCTGTTTCCGCGCTGTATCTCTAAACTAAACTAAACTAAACTAGACTGTCCCAACGTTTAAGAAACATTTAGACAGGTACATGGATAGGACAGGTTTGCAGGTCATGGGGAGAACGTACAAACTCCGTACAGTCAGCACCCGTAGGTCGAACCCGGGTCTCCAGCACTGCATTCGCTGTAAGGCAGCAACTCTACCGCTGCGCCACCGTGACTGCCCAGAGATGCCGACCATCTCTCCATGAGGGTTGAGGGGAGATCTTATAGAGGTGTATAAAATCATGAGAGGAATAGATCGGGTAGATGCACAGAGTCTCTTGCCCAGAGTAGGGGAATCGAGGACCAGAGGACACAGGTTTAAGGTGAAGGAGAAAAGATTTAATAGGAACCTGAGGGGTAACTTTTACACACAAAGGGTGGTGGGTGTATGGAACGAACTGTCGGAGGAGGTAGTTTAGGCTGGGACTATCCCAACGTTTAAGAAACAGTTAGATGGTACATGGATAGGACAGGTTTGGAGGGATATGGACCAAACGCAGGCAAACGTGGGACTAGTGTAGATGGGACATGTTGGCGGGTGTGGGTGAGATGGGCCGAAGGGCCTGTTTCCACGCTGTATCACTGTATGACACTTTTGTTAACTTGTGGGCAATGAACAATAAGGCTTCATTGACCATCTGGCCTGCTGAATACATCAGGCCACATCTACAGCAAGTCATTTAATCAACGTGCTTGCAACGATATCATCTAAACGCCTTCAGAATGGTTGAATAGCAATAGTGGATCAAAGTTCAGCATGCAAACAATGCGGGAGAAAGGTAATTTGACAAGAAAGAATTCTTTGTTAAAATAATCTTGGCAATTTGAATAGCTTTCTTCTTAGTTCTAGTCTAATGGTGATGCACAGCTCTGAGGTAAACTGGGTGAAGCAAATCATTGGTTTCAGTTACGTATTAACTGGATAAGCAATTATATAAACACTAAATGTATCTCCCTTTCCCAATACGGAATGCATTGGGAAGGCTAAGCCCTCATCCCTGGAGCACAGGAGGCTGAGGGGTGAATGTAGCACAGATGCCTATCTAAGAGGTATCTACAGGAAGTGGTTATGTATATATCACCGGACTGGATTGTGTGGTTTACTTTAGTTTAAAGATAAAGGCCCTTCGGCCCGCCGAGTCCGCGCAGACCAGCGATCCCCGCACACTAACACTATCCTAAACACACTAGGGACAATTCACACTTATACCGAAGCCAATTAACTTACAAACCAGCACAGCACAATAGACAATAGGTGCAGGAGTAGGCTATTCAGCCCTTCGAGCCAGCACCGCCATTCAATGTGATCATGGCTGATCATCCCCAATCAGTACCCCGTTCCTGCCTTTTCCCCATATCCCCTGAGCCCGGCTATCTTTAAGAGCCCTACCCAGTTCTCTCTTGAAAGTATCCAGAGAACCTACCTCAGAGAATTCCACAGACTCACAACTCTCTGTGAGAAAAAGTGTTTCCTCGTCTCCATTCTAAATGGCTTACCCCTTATTCTTAAACTGGGGCCCCTGGTTCTGGACCCCCCCCAACATCGCGAACATGTTTCCGGCCTCTAGCGGGTCCAAACCCTTAATAATCTGATAAATTAAAACAAAATCGAACCAATCTAATCTGCTTAAGAAGGAACTGCAGATGCTGGAAATATAGAAACATAGACAATAGGTGCAGGAGTAGGCCATTCGGCCCTTCGAGCCTGCACCGCCATTCAATATGATCATGGCTGATCATCCAACTCAGTATCCTGTACCTGCCTTCTCTCCATACCCATTGATACCTTTAGCCTCAAGGGCCACATCTAACTCCCTCTTAAATATAGCCAATGAGCTGGCCTCAACTACCCTCTGTTGCAGAGAGTTCCAGAGATTCACCACTGGAAAATTGAAGGTAGACAAAAATGCTGCAGAAACTCAGCGGGTGAGGCAGCATCTATGGAGCGAAGGAAATAGGCGACGTTTCGGGTCGAGACCCTTCTTCAAACCTAATCTGCTGTTGCTCGTGGCTCAGAGTTTCGTCGTGAATGAAGGCCAGGGAATTTCTGCACACATACGACCATCGCTAATGAGGGAATTTTTAGGCACCGTGAGGTTTTTTCTTTCTTGGACATCAATAAATGGTGGGCTTTTTCTCGTTGGAGCTGGGTGCGCTGTTTCCAGTCTACGAGGTGTTTGGCCTTGGATCACCCCCTTATCAACAGGGCAGCAGGAATGCGACTGAGTTTCCTGAAAGTCTAATCAAACGGCTGGCACTTTATCATAACTTCTATTTGGCTCTCTGGCCGATCTTATTCCCGCTGCTTGGAAAAATATTTTCTTAGCAGTGAAACAATTCGAGCAAACAATAGTGTTTGGTTGTGCAAAAACATGCAAGGTTATTGTCACGGAGCGAGGAATGTCACAATGAGCGCGTTTCATTCCAGTAAATTCCGCACAGACTCTGGGTATTGTGGAAATAAGAGAACAATCGGTGTGGAAGGGGATAACGTTAAAAGGGGTGACAATTAGACTGCACAAGCGCAGGCTTTCCATCTGAAGCGTCAGTGTATGTACCTCAGCTCCGGCAACGATGACAAGATTATGCTGCAATGATTCAGATGCTTCCTGTTTATACCCGTTGCATACGCAGGCTTTGAAAAATAGTCTTTCAAACGGCAAAGCAGTGGATGTCAGTGAAAAGGTTTAGGAGAGGGTCAGAAGAGTCCCGACCTGAAACGTCACCCATTCATACCCTTTGTCATGCTTTTCACACCTTGCACTTCCTTATCTAAGTATAATCCCTCTCCCCTGACATCAGTCTGAAAAAGGGTCTCGACCCGAAACGTCACCCGTATCCTATCCACTTGCCATAGAGAAGGTTCACCAGATTCCTAGGATGGCAGGACTTTCATATGAAGAAAGATTGGATAGACTTGGCTTGTACACACTAGAATTTAGAAGATTGAGGGGGGATCTTATAGAAATGTACAAAATTCTTAAGGGGTTGGACAGGCTAGATGCAGGAAGATTGTTCCCGATGTTGGGGAAGTCCAGAACAAGGGGTCACAGTTTAAGGATAAGGGGGAAAATCTTTTAGGACCAAGATGAGAAAATCATTTTTTACACAGAGAGTGGTGAATCTCTGGAATTCTCTGCCACAGAAGGTAGTTGAGGCCAGTTTTTGAACTGCATTGTATTCCATCTGCCACTTCTCTGCCCACTCACCCAACCTGTCCAAGTCCTTCTGCAGAGTCCCTGCTTTCTCTACACTACCTGCCCCACCACCTATTTCCGTATCTTATGCAAACTTGGCCACAAAGCCTTCAATCCCCTCGTCCAAATGAAGAATATGCAACGTGAAGAGTAGCGGCCCCAGCACCGATCCCTGCATAGTGAAGTGTAGTGTTAGTGTGAGGGGGATTGCTGATGGGCGCAGTTTTGGTGGACAGAAAGGCCTGCTTCAGCGCTGAATCTCTAAATATCTAAAAAAAGTTCTCACCTTTCACCCCGTCAGTGAAGGCGTGGGGGGGGGGGGGTTCCCCTCTTCTAGCAAGGATTTTTACGAGGATGTTGCCAGGACTCAAGGGCCTGAGCTACAGGGAGAGGTTGAGCAGGCTGGGACTCTATTCTCTGGAGCGCAGGCGGATGAGGGGGAATCTTATAGAGGTGTACAAAATCATAAGAGGAATAGATCAGGTAGGCGCACCAAGTCTCGGAACGTTTCGGATCAAGACCCTTCTTCAATTTGAGGGGCAACTTCCACACTCAGAGGGTGGTGGGTGTATGGAACAAGCTGCCGGAGGAGCTAGTTGAGGCAGGGACTATCCCCACATTTAAGAAACAGTTAGACACGTACATGGATAGTTTAGGAAGGAACAGCAGATGCTGGTTTAAACTGAAGATAGACACAAAACGCTGGAGTAACTCAGCGGGACAGGCAGCATCTCTGGAGAGAAGGAGTGGGCGATGTTTCGGGTCGAGACCCTTCTTCAGACTAGTCAGGGGAAAGGGAATTGAGAGATACAGACGGTGATGTGGAGAGATAAAGAACAATGAATGAAAGATATGCAAAAAAGTAACGATGGCCAAGGAAACAGGCCATTGTTAGCTGTTGGCTGGGTGTAAACGAGAAGCTAGTGCAACTTGGGTGGGGGAGGGATGGAGAGAGAGGGAATGCCGGGGCTACCTGAAGTGAGAGAAATCAATATTTACACCACTGGGCTGTAAGGACAGGTTTGGAGGGACATGGGCCAAACGCAGGCAGATGGGACTAGTGTAGATGGGACATGTTGGTCTGTGTGGGCAGGTTAGGCGAAGGGCCTGTTTCCACGCTGTGTCACTCTATGTGTCTATCTTGGTTGTCATGGAGGAGTTGGGATGAATGGACATGTTTCCGTGATGTTTGGCTTCATTGTTCTACATAGGTTCACCAGGTTAATTCCCGGGATGGCGGGACTGTCATATGCTGAGAGAATGGAGCAGCTGGGCTTGTATACACTGGAGTTTAGAAGGATGAGAGGATATCTTGTTGAAACATATAAGATTATTAAGGGTTTGGACACGCTAGAGGCAGGAAACATGTTCCCGATGTTGGGGGAGTCCAGAACCAGGGGCCGCAGTTTAAGAATAAGGGGTAAGCCATTTGGAACGGAGACGAGGAAACACTTTTTCTCACAGAGAGTTGTGAGCCTGTGGAATTCTCTGCCTCAGGGGGCGGTGGAGTCCGGTTCTCTGGATGCTTTCAAGAGAGAGTTAGATACAGCTCTTAAAGATAGAGGAGTCAGGGGATATGGGGAGAAGGCAGGAACGGGGTACTGATTGTGGATGAGCAGCCATGATCACATTATAGACAATAGACAATGGACAATAGGTGCAGGAGTAGGCCATTTGGCCCTTTGAGCCAGCACCGCCATTCAATGTGATTATGGCTGATCATCCCCAATCAGTACCCCGTTCCTGCCTTCTCCCCATATCCCCATACCCACATTGAATGGTGGTGCTGGCTCGAAGGGCCGAATGGCCTATTGTCTATTGCTCTAACAGCTCTAACCTTGACCTCAGAGTCACTGCCCACCACAGTTCACAACTTGCCCCACAGTGAGACCCCATCTTGACCCCTGAGGACCAGGTCTGGGGGCCGGCCTCATCCACAAACGCCCCTGCACGCAGCCATCCCCAAATAATGAGACAGAAACATTTGCTCCCTTGTTAGACGGCGATAACTTTAAACGACTGTAGTTTGTTAATGTTCTTAGAGGAGTTCTGAGGAAATATTCGCGATTGGGAAGATAACAGGGTTTTATTGTTATTAATGGGCTCTCTGCAGGGGGTCAAGCCTGTGCTCGGCTGGTTAGCTCTGGACAGGAAGCAGCATTGCGCGGGTATTGTGTGGGAAGGAACTGCAGGTGCTGGCTTAAACCGAGGATAGACACAAAATGCTGGAGTAACTCAGCGGGACAGGCAGCATCTCTGGAGAGAAGGAATGGGTGACGTTTCAGTTCGAGACCCTTCTTCAGACAGTGATGTAGAGAGATATGGAGTCAGATAGTGATTCAACTTGCCCACGCCGACCAACATGTCCCAATAGACAATAGACAATAGGTGCAAGAGTAGGCCATTCGGCCCTTTGAGCCAGCACCGCCATTCAATGTGATCATGGCTGATCATCCCAACTACACTAGTCCCACCTGCCTGCGTTTGGTCCATATCCCTCCAAACCTGTCCTATCCATGTACCATCTAACTGTTTCTTAAACGTTGGGATAGTCCCAGCCTCAACTACCTCCTCCGACAGCTCGTTCCATACACCCACCACCCTTTGTGGGTGAAAGTTACCCCTCAGGTTCCTATTAAATCTTTTCCCCTTCACCTTAAACCTATGTCCTCTGGTCCTCGATTCCCCTACTCTGGGCAAGAGACTCTGTGCATCTACCCGATCTATTCCTCTCATGATTTTATACACCTCTATAAGATCACCCCTCATCCTCATGGAGAGATGGTCGGCATCTCTGGGCAGTCACGGTGGCGCAGCGGTAGAGTTGCTGCCTTACAACGAATGCAGTGCTGGAGACCTGGGTTCGATCCCGTGACCTGTCTGGGCGCTGTCTGTACGGAGTTTGTACGTTCTCCCCGTGACCTGCGTGGGTTTTCCCTGAGATCTCCGGTCTCCTCCCACAGGTTTTCAGATTAATTGGCTTGGGAAATGTAAAAATTGTGTCCCTGGTGCATGTAGGATATTGTTAGTGTGTGGGGATCGCTGGTCGGCGTGGACCCGGTGTGCCAAAGGGCCTGTTTCCGCGGTGTATTTCTAAACTAAACTAAACTAAACTAAACTTAATAGTTGGCTGCTCTGCCTGCAGTCCGTAATTTCACCCTTTTTTATTTTTATTTTTAGCCTTGTTAAAACAAAATGTTTGTTGGAGGTCTTCTTTTATGTGGTGGGTGGGGGAGGGGAAGGGGAAACATTATTCCCTAGTCCCTACTTGGTCGGAGAGGTGGCTTCCCTCCGAGCTGCTTCTTCGCCTCTTCCTCGCGGCCTACCATCGGACTGGAGCAGTGTTTCCTGTCGGGATCGGTCGGGACTACAGCTTCGGCGGCAGTGGCACAGCGCTGGGACACCATCACGGAGTGGGTGGTGCCCTACCCGGGTCGCCGTGCGGTAAGCTCCGGAGCGCTGTGACCGCCGACTCCAACATCGAGTAGCTGCGGCTGCGGGCGGGCAGCGCTGGGTTTAAAACACCGCGGAGCCTGGGATCCGAGATCGCCAGAGTCGGAGCTCCAACCAGCGCGGCCTGAGGACTTCGGGAGCCGCGATCTCCGGGGAGGAAGCGGCCACTCCAGACATTCCAAGCTGCTGAGGAGTGTTTTACCCGACGCCGGACTTCCATCTTCCCGGCAAGAGGGACTGAAAACATCGGACTGGCTGCGGAGGCCACAAATAGGCACGGACCTCGAGTGATCACAGAGGAAGAGGAGTGAACTTTGATGCCTTTCCCCAACAGTGGAAAATGTTGATTCTGTTGTGGGGGGACGTTCATGTTGAATTCTATAATGTGTTGTGTTAATTTTCTTTTTTTACATTTTTCTGTGGATGTACGGAAACGTAATTATTTATTCTATGTAAAGCACTTTGGTTTCATCGCGAGTTAATTTAAACGTGCTATATAAATATAATTTACTTACTTACTTACTTAAGGGTCTGTCCCACCAGCATGCGCTAGCATTGCATCTAGTGTGACCAAACGTGGTCGCTTGAGGCGTACGGCCTCGCGGGGCCGGTCCCAATTCGAACCACGGAGGCGTGTGGAGTTGTGCGGGGCTGGTCCCGACATCATACTCACCAATCCGCTGGGCAGGAGGCGGGCCGACTGAATTTGGATGTCGCACGGCGTCGGGCGGTGACGTCATCATGCAACGGCACGCCGAGCGGTGACGTCATCGCCAATGGCACGCCGGATGGTGACGTCATCACGCAACGGCACGCCGGGCGGTGACGTCATCGCGCACCGCCACGCGTTAGGCGTACGCCGTCAAGACGCTGCGTACGACGTCAAGATGCGATGTCAAGACACTGCGTACGCCCGTCGAGGTGCTGCGGACGGCCTCGACGCGGCTGCGGGCCGACGGGCCGTTGTCGTGCGGGGTTTTCGAACAGTGCAGGATTTTTGGAGCCCCGCACGATGTCAGGACCAGCCTCGCACAACTTCATTCGCCTCCGCCGATCGAAGTGGGACCGGCCCCGCATGGCCGTACGCCTCAAGCGACCACGTTTGCTCGCGCTAGATACATGCCATCGCATGCTGGTGGGACAGGTCCTTTACTAATAAAAAAGATATAGAACAAACGAAAGGAAGAAATGCATAAAAGATGGAAGCGAAGGCAAGCACTGAGAAAACACACGAGGCTGTGGTAAAATGTCCAGATTAAAATGTGGTCATAGAATCGGAGAGCAGGAAGCATCAGAGAGGGAGAGCAGGAAGCATCAGAGAAGGAGAGCAGGAAGCATCAGAGAGGGAGAGCAGCAAGAGAAGCTGTAGCAGAATTCTCGACATACAGTTTTGTTTAGTTCCGTTTAGTTTATTGTCACGTGTATCGAGATACAGTGAAAAGCTGTTGTCCCGTGCTATCCAGTCAGCAGAAAAACAACACTTGATTACAATCGAGCCATTTACTGTGTACAGATACATGATTAGGGAATAACGTTTAGTGCAAGGTAAAGCCAGTAAAGTCCGATCAAGGATAGTCCAAGGGTCACCGATGAGGTAGATAATAGTCCAGCACTGTTCTCTGGTTGTTGTAGGATTATGGCAGAGAGAACACAGTTTGGACACGCTAGAGGCAGGAAATATTTTGGCTTCATTGTTCTACGTAGCTTCACATGGTTAATTCCCGGGATGGCGGGACTGTCATATGTTGATAGAATGGAGCGGCTGGGCTTGTACACTCTAAATGCATTTCGTTGTCTCTGTACTGTACACTGACAATGACAATTAAACTTGAATCTGAATCTGAATCTGAATCTGAATCTGAATCTGGAGTTTAGAAGGATGAGGCGGGGTCTTATTGAAATATAAGATTATTAAGGGATTGGACACACTAGAGGCAGGAAACATGTTACCGGTGTTGGGGGAGTCCAGAACCAAGGGACACAGTTTAAGAATAAGGATATTTAGAACGGAGATGAGGAAACAACTTTTCTGGCCCCTGGTTCTGGAGAAGGCAGGAGAATGGGGTTGAGAGGGAAAGATAGATCAGCCACGATTGAGTAGCGGAGTGTGGACTCGATGGGCCGAATGGTCTAATGCTGCTCCTATGCCTTATGAAGCAGAAACAATCTGCAGGGGCAGGGAGCAGGAAATTTTGGCCTTGTCCCAGGGAAATCGCCCCCCCTCCGCTGAATTATCTAACGTAAACACATGGGTTAAAGCAGGGCAAGCTACAATTATGCAGGAGTAATAAAAAAAAACATTCCTCGTCTGCTGCTAAATGTTGACCGTTGGTGTTAGCATGCAAGTTGTGGACTTTAGTCAATGTTATTGTAAAGTGTATGGAATGTGCAGATATGGACCTGTTGATTCAGAAAGAAAGTCCAGCAACATTAACTGTAGTTTAGTTCACTGTCACGTGTACCGAGGTACAGTGAAAAGCTTATGTTGCGCGCTAACCAGTCAGCGAAAGACAATACATGATTACAATCGAGCCGTTCACAGTGTACAGATACATGATATACATATTATCTGAATGGTGTCAGGTTGGGAAAAGGGGAAGTACAAAGGGATCTGGGGGTCCTTGTTCATCAGTCACTGAAAGTAAGCATGCAGGTACAGCAGGCTGTGAATAAAGCGAATGGCATGTTGGCCTTCATAACACGGGGAGTAGCAAAGAGGTCCTTCTGCAGTTGTACAGGGCCCTAGTGAGACCACAGCTGGAGTATTGTGTGCAGTTTTGGTCTCCAAATTTGAGGAAGGACATTCTTGCTATTGAGGGAGTGCAGCGTAGGTTTACCAGGTTAATTCCTGGGATGGCTGGACTGTCATATGTTAATGAAATGGAGCAGCTGGGCTTGTACACTCTGGAGTTTAGAAGGATGAGAAGGTATCTTATTGAAACATATAAGATTGTTAAGGGTTTGGACAAGCTAGAGGCAGGAAACATGTTCCCAATGTTGGGGAGTCCAGAACCAGGGGCCACAGTTTAAGAATAAGGGGAAAGCCATTTAGAACGGAGACGAGGAAATACTTTTTCACACCGAGAGTTGTGAGTCTGTGGAATTCTCAGAGGGCGGTGGAGGCCTGTTCTCTGGATGCTTTCAAGAGAGTGGTAGATAGGGTTCTTAAAAATAGCGGAGTCAGGGGGATATGGGGAGAAGGCAGGAACGGGGTACTGATTTGGGGATGATCAGCCATGATCACATTGAATGGCGGTGCTGGCTCGAAGGGCTAAATGGCCTACTCCTGCACCTGTTGTCTATTGTCCATTGACATTGTGGGCTGAAGGGCCTGTTCCTGAGCTGTACTTTTCTTTAATCTATGTTATGTAAGATAGAACGTTCCATGCTTAAAGGTGTATTGCAATCTCAAACACAGTCAATATAAAACATTGATCTGTGATAGTTTTGGATCACACAGGATATTGAGATACTATAGGCCTTGCTTAGACGTAGTTCCTCCCACACTGTTGAGACCATCGGGCAGCAAGCTTTCGCCATCCTGTTCGGTTATATGCGACGTCCTCCACCCTCGATAGGCTTGCGTCCCGAGCTTCCAAATGCTTCTGGAATGTTCCCCTCGGTGTGAGTTTTGATCGGCCTATTTTCCTTCTTCCGTCAGCTTGCCACGTCGTCGCTACCTCAGGTGCACGTTCTGGTGACATTCTGAGTACATTTCCTGCAGATTTCACCCTGCGCCCCTCCATGTCCTGACTTTGTTGCGGTTTCCCGGTAGATCTCCTCGTTTGTGATGTGGTCTCTGTCGCTAGTCTTCAGGATCTTCCTCAAGCAACGTTGTTGGAATGCATCCAATTCGGCACACCGGCACAGAGGGCTGCAGGGAGGATTACGGGCTGGACGAGCTTGTCTTTTAGCATCTTGGATGTCCCACCACTAGACCATATTGGCTGCATTGGTCTGATGACTGATGCAGCTTTACCAATTCGGGACATGACGTGGACCTCTACATCTCCATCTACTGTCAACATGCTGCCGAGATAGGTAAATCTGGTGGCGTTTTCCACAGGTTCCCCATTGATGATCAGTTGGTCTATTGGCTGCTGGTCTCCAGTCTGCATGGTCTGAAGCCCCTGTCCCACTTTCACCACCAAATTTGCGACCTCTGCCGAGTTTGCCCTTGACTCATACTCGCAGCATGGTCGCCACGAGGTCGTAGGAGGTCGTGGGAGGTCTTCGTAACTTTTCCTCATGCTCGTGAGTGGTCTCCGCGCACACGTGGCCTCAAGTAAGTCGCGGCGTTTTTTTCCAGCCTGATAAAAAATGTCCACCAGGAAAAAAAAGGATCGGCAAGGGAAACATTGATACTTTTTACTCGTAGGTAGGTGGTAGTAGGTCGTGATGATAGTCGTAGATAGTCGTAGGTTGGTAAATGGCCCCAGAAAAAAATTGCAAACATGACATCATTTTGTCATGTAATCATTTTCCACTCGTAGCTGGTCATAGTTGGTCTTAGGTGTGGAAGACTGAGGTCGAGGGGGGTCATAGAAGGTCGTAGACAGAGTCGTAGAAGGTCATAGACAGAATCGTAGGAGGTCGTAGGCATAGTCGTAGGAGGTCGTAGGAGGTCATAGGAGGTCGTAGGTCGTAGGAGGTCGTAGGAGGTCATAGGAGGTCGTAGGTCGTAGGAGGTCGTAGGAGGTCGTAGGAGGTCATAGGAGGTCGTAGGAGGTCGTTGGAGGTCTTTTACTTGGGCGAGTCAACACGACCTTGACATTTTTTTCAACTCGTCTAGGGTCTTCTAAACTCGTGGATTAGGTCGTCCAAGTGGGACGGGCGCTATAAGGGCCTGTCCCACTTTCATGACTTAATTCACCACCTCTGCCGAGTTTGCCCTTGACTCATACTCGCAGCATGGTCGTCACGAGGTCGTAGGAGGTCGCAGGAGGTCGTAGGTAGGTTGTAGCAGGCCGTAATGCTAGTCGTAGGTACTCGTGGCATCATGTAGGTCGGGGCGTTTTTTCTAGCCTGATGAAAAATGTCCACGAGTCAAAAAGGTCGTGAAAGGTGGGACGGGCCTGTAAACCTTCTGGCAGCTGATCTTGAATCCAACCTTTGATGCATTGTCCTCCAGAGCGGTTGTCATCCCTTGAAGGGCGTGTCATCACTCTGCTAGTGGTGCAAGGTCATCGGCAAAGACTAGGTCTGTCACTTCCTGTCCTCCACGTTATTCCAAAGTCAGGTTTGTTCGTTCGTCTTCCGCATGACACCGTCGATGGTGACGATAAACACAAGGCACTATGGGACAGCAATAAAAATAGTTACTACCAAGGGACCTGTCAGACAGCAGTCAATGTATTCCTGACAATATCAAATCTATTACCCTCAGAGGTGTATCAGATCATGAGGGGAATAAATAGGGTAAACACACAGAGTCTTTTACCCAAAGAGCGGCACGGTGGCGCAGCGGTAGAGTTGCTGCCTGTCCCACTTAGGAAACCTGAACGGAAACCTCTGGCGACTTTGCGCCCCACCCAAGGTTTCCGTCTGGTTCTCGGAGGTTTTTGTCAGTCTCCCTAATGGTCAAAAACTTCGAAACTGGCCGCGACTAAAAATAGGTTGCCGTTTTAAAAATCGGTCATTTTTTAGTCGAAGCCGGTTGCGATGCTAGTTGAAGGTGGTTGCCCGAGGTTGCAGGTGGTGACAGGTCTTACCTTCCACTGCCTACAACCTCTGGCAACCACCTGCAACCTCCGGCAACCACCTGCAACTAGCATCGCAACCGGCTTCGACTAAAAAAATACCGATTTTTAAAACGGCAACCTATCTTTAGTCGCGGCCGGTATTGAATGTTTGAAATAATCGCCGGAATATAGAAGAAGCGGAAACCACTTTCGACCATTAGGGAGACTGACAAAAACGGAAACCTTGGGTGGGGCGCAAAGTCTCCAGAGGTTTCCGTTCAGGTTTCCTAAGTGGGACAGGGGCATTATAAGGGCCTGTCCCACTTGCCGATTTTTTCGGTGACTGCCGGCATCATTGACTGACATATCAGGTCACCAAAGAATTTGTGGCATGACACGTTTTAGAGGGATATGGGCCAAACTCATGCAGGTGGGACTAGTGTGGATGGGACATGTTGGCCGGTGTGGACAAGTTGGGCCGAAGGGCCTGTTTCCGCACTGTACCACCCTGTGACTATCACCCTTCATTCAACTCAATGTTTCCACTCAGGATGGTGTGTAATGTAGAGGCCATATGAGTGGTTAAAATCTGTCCTGTTATTATAGTCAAGTACCATAATCTTATGAAATGTGCAAGTCAGGCAAAGGACACATTTCTAAGGTGTTACATTCCAGCTAAAATCAAATGTTGAAGTCTTAAGATAACCTTGCATTCTTTTGCCCACAGATCAGTCTGATTAGTCATCTAACTGTAACTCATAGTTCCCTAACAAAACTTCGGTATGCCTTAATGGGTAACTTATAAAGAGATTAACCCGACTTTGTACCATCTCATTTCAACAATATATGCACCCATTTAATAATAGAATTTTAAATTGGCAATTATCAAATAAAGTTCATTTTCTTGAAAGAAAACTGGATAAAGATCTTTTTTGTTTTGCAGTGCTTACAATGTGCGCCACACCTGATTGAACAGGGAATAAACTCCAGGGTCAGGGATTCATAGATTGATACAGTGTGGAAACAGGCCCTTCGGCCCAACTTGCCCACACCGCCCAACATGCCCCATCTCCACTAGTCCCACCTGCCTGCGCTTGGTCCATATCCCTCCAAACCTGTCCTATCCATGTACCTGTCTAACTGTTTCTTAAACGATGGGATAGTCCCAGCCTCAACTACCTCCTCAGGCAGCTCGTTCCATACACCCACCACCCTTATAACCATATAACCATGTAACAATTACAGCACGGAAACAGGCCATCTCGGCCCTTCTAGTCCGTGCCGAACACTTATTCTCCCCTAGTCCCATCTACCTGCACCCAGACCATAACCCTCCATTTCTTCCCCGTCCATATACCTATCCAATTTATTTTAAATGATAAAAACGAACCTGCCTTCACCGCTTCCACTGGAAGCTCATTCCACACAGCTACCACTCTCTGAGTAAAGAGGTTCCCCCTCATGTTACCCCTAAACTTCTGTCCCTTAATTCTCAAGTCATGTCCTCTTGTTTGAATCTTCCCTACTCTCAATGGGAAAAGCTTATCCACATCAACTCTGTCTATCCCTTTGTGTGAAAAAAGTTACCCCTCAGATTCCTATTAAATCTTATCCCCTTCACTTTGAACCCATGTCCTCTGGTCCTCGATTCCCCTACTCTGGGCAAGAGACTCTGTACATCTACCCAATCTATTCCTCTCGTGATTTTATACACCTCTATAAGATCACCCCTCATCCTCCTGAGCTCCATGGAATAGAGACCCAGCCTGTTCAACCTCTCCCTGTAACTCACACCCTCTAGTCCTGGCAACATCCTCGTAAATCTTTTCTGAACCCTTGGAAATAGGGAAGGTTTAGAGGGATATGGATTAAATGTGGGCAGGTGGGGCTAGTGTAGATGGGGCATGTTGGTCGGTGTGGGTAAGTTGGGCTGAGGGACCTGTATCACTCTATAGACATAGAAAACAGGTGCAGGGGGAGGCCATTCGGCCCTTCAAGCTAGCACCGCCATTCATTGTGATCATGGCTGATCGTCCCCTATCAATAACCCATGCTCGCCTTCTCCCCATATCCCTTGATTCTACTAGCCCCTAGAGCTCTATCTAACTCTCTCTTAAATCCATCCAGTGATTTGGCCTCCACTGCCCTCTGTGGCAGGGAATTCCACAAATTCACAACTCCCTGTGACACTATGAGATGCTGTGAACATTGCAGACTCATTGAACCATATCAATGTCTGCACATCCTTTGTAGCAGTGGGTGTTTCTTGTTTAGGTCACAGGCCCTCCTGTGGCTATGGTCGAAACATGCAGCTACTTTCCTGCTCCAAGCCTCTCAGTGAAGCCCATCACACGTTCTCCTTTAGACTTTACTTTGGAGACACAGCGCAAAAAACAGGTACTTTAGCACACCGAGTCCTGCTCCGACCAGCGAACGGCGCACATTGACATCACCCTGCACGATTTACAATTTGTATCTATAGACAATAGATAATAGAAACATAGAAACATAGACAATAGGTGCAGGAGTGGACCATTCGGTCCTTCGAGCCATTCAATATGATCATGGCTCATCAGACCCAATCAGTACCCCGTTCCTGCCTTCTCCCCTGACTCCGCTATTTTTAAGAGCCCTATCTAGCTCTCTCTTGAAAGCATCCAGAGAACCCGCCTCCACCGCCCTCTGAGGCAGAGAATTCCACAGACTCACCACTCTCTGTGAGAAAAAGTGCTTCCTCGTCTCCGTTCTAAATGGCTTACCCATTATTTTTAAGCTGTGACCCCTGGTTCTGGACTCCCCCAACATCGCGAACATGTTTCCTGCCTCTAGCATGTTCAAACCCTTAACACTTTTCCTTCGCTCCATAGATTTCTCCAGCATTTTTCAGATTCAGATTCAATTTAATTGTCATTGTCAGTGTACAGTACAGAGACAACGAAATGCATTTTGTGTACCTTAACAATCTTATATGTTTCAATGAGATGCCCTCTCATCCTTCTAAACTCCAGAGTGTACAAGCCCAGCTGCTCCATTCTCTCAGCATATGACAGTCCCGCTATCAGTGGGAATTAACCTTGTAAACCTACGCTGCACTCCCTCAATAGGAAGAATGTCCTTCCTCAAATTAGGGGACCAAAACTGCACACAATACTCCAGGTGTGGTCTCACTAGGGCCCTGTAAAACTGCAGAAGGACCTCCTTGCTCCTATATCCAATTCCTCTTGTACCGATGCCAGTTGACCTACAAACCTGCACATCTTTGGAGTGCGGGAAGAAAAAGCCCACGCAGGTCACGGGGAGAACGTACAAACTCCGTACAGACAGCACCCGTAGTCAGGATTGAACCCGGGTCTCTGGCGTTGTGAGGCAGCAACTCTACCGCTGCGCCACCGTGCCACACTCCGGCAGCTCGTTCCATACACCCATCGCCCTTTGTATAAAAAAGTTACCCCTCAGGTTCCAATTAAATCTTTCCCCCTTCACCTTAAACCCAAGTCATTTGGTCCTCGATTCCCCTACTCTGGGTAAGAGACTCTGTGCGTCTATATGATCGATTCCCCTCGTGATCTTATACACCTCTATAAGATCACCCCTCATCCTCCTGTGCTCCAAGGAATAGAGTCCCAGCCTGGTCAACCCCTCCCTGTAGCTGAGGCCCTCGAGTCCTGGCAACATCCTTGTAAAAACACCAGCAGTTGACTAAAACTCTAACGACCCTAACGTTTGTGATGGGTCGTGACTCACCAGTCCAAAACGTTCTCCTCTGAAATCATATCGACCTTATAAACTTATTGACCCTGCTCATGAGAAGAGGCAGCGTCTCTGGAGGTGTGATCAGCCTTGGGGAAATCCCACAGTGCGGATATATTCTTGATCATAATCAGTAACGTCTGGGTAAAATTGCATGAAAATTCCTTTACCAACAGGTCACGTTCAAAATATTATTTACATAAGCCTCCATCTACACCTCACGCTGCCTCGGCAAGGTCAGCAGCATAATCTAGGACCAGTCTCACCCTGGCCACTCCCTCTTCTCCCCTCTCCCATCGGGCAAGAGGTACAGAAGTGTGAAAACGAATGCACACCTCCAGATTCAGGGACAGTTTCTTCCCAGCTGTTATCAGGCAACTGAACCATCCCACCACAACCAGAGAGCGGTCCTGAACAACTATCTACCTCATTGGTGACCCCCGGACTATCCTTGATCAGACTTTGCTGGCTTTACCTTGCACTAAACGTTATTCCCTTTATCATGTATCTGTGCACTGTAAACGGCTCGATTGTAATCATGTATTGTCTTTCCGCTGACTGGTTAGCACGCAACAAAAGCTTTTCATTGTACCCCGGTACAGGTGGCAATAAACTAAACTGAACTAATATGTTTAAGAAGGAACTGCAGATGCTGGAAAAATCAAAGGTAGACAAAAATGCTGGAGAAACTCAGCGGGTGAGGCAGCATCTATGGAGCGAAGGAATAGGCGACGTTTCGGGTTGAGACACTTCTTCAGACTGAATAACTAATAACTAGAACACAGAACTATTGTGAATGGGTGATCGATGGTCGGCATGGACTCGGGGGGCCGAAGGGCCCGTTTCTATGCTGTAAACTGGTGAAACGTTTTTGCTCTTAGGCATAACGTCCGGAGGAATAGTAGAATTAGGCCATTCGGCCCATCAAGTCTACACTGCCATTCTATCATGGCTGTTCTATCTTTCCCTCCAAACCCCATTCTCCTGCCTTCTCCCCATAGCCTCTATCTATCTCTGGCTTAAAAATATCCACTGACTTGGCCTCCACAACCTTCTGTGGCAAAGAATTCCGCAGTCACCACCCTCTGACTAAAGACGAGACAGGGTCTTTGAAATCTGTTCTCCCAAAGAGGTTTTTAAGTGTTCAAATAGTGTTTAAATATTTTTATATTAGCAGATAACGGCAGATGCTGTTAGTAGAAGGGGCGGCACGGTGGCGCAGCGGGTAGAGTTGCCGCCTCTCAGCGCCAGAGACCCGGGTTCCATCCTGACTACGGGTGCTGTCTGTATGGAGTTTGCATGTTCTCCCCGTGGCCTGCGTGGGTTTTCTCCGGGTGCTCCGGTTTCCTCCCACACTCCAAAGACGTGCAGGTTAGTAGGTTAATTGGCTTGGTATAAGTGTAAAATTGTCAATAGACAATAGGTGCAGGAGTCGGCCATTCGGCCCTTCGAGCCAGCACCGCTGGCTCGAGGGGCCGAATGGCCTACTCCTGCACCCATTGTCTATTGTCTATTGACAATATATACATTTATAGCAAAGCCAATTAACCCTGTAATGTAAAATTGTAAATGTAAAATTGTCCCTAGTGTGTGTGTAGGATGGTGTTAGTGTGCGGGGATCGCTGGTCGGCACAGACCTGTTGGGCCGAAGGGCCTGTATCCTCACTGTATCTCTAAACTAAACTGATCTAAACTAAACTAAAGAAGGAACTAAAAGCACAGAGGGACACAGAGCATTTAACAGCAGGTATTTCAATGGTTCAATGATGTTTCATTGTCATGCCTGCACTGCCCCAGTGAAATTCTTTTTGCAAAGATCACACATCCTGAAGGCGCCATATAATGGCGACATTTACACAAAAGTCCAAAGTCCAGTCGACCCGCTTGTTCGATGCAGCGACTAAGTTAAATGCTAAGATTGCATTTTCTTTCCTTGCTACCGATTCGACTTGCAAATTAACCTTCAGCGAATCCTGCAAAAGCACTCCCAGGTCCCTCAGTCCTATTCTCACTACTCGGTATAATGCCCATGTCCCACTTAGGAAATCTGAACGGAAACCTCTGGAGACTTTGCGCCCCACCCAAGGTTTCCGTGCAGTTCCCAGAGGTTGCGGGTGGTCCAGTCCAGGGTGAGCAGAGTGGATGGTAAATAGGGCTGCTCAGACATGAATACTGCTACGGTACAACGTTCCTGCTTCTGTCCATAGTTGAGCGATGGAGTCAAGCATTCACCGCTTCCGTGCCGGTCCGTGACCAGGAGCTTCCAGCCGTCACGTGGCCTGCTCCCCTCGCCCGTCCCCGATCGCCCCGAAAGTCTTGAGAAGTCTTGTGCTCCTCACAGAAAGAAGTCGCCTGTGCGTGTGTTTGTTTATACCCCTGTCCCACTTAGGAAACCTGAACGGAAACCTCTGGAGACTTTGCGCCCCACCCATGGTTTCCATGTGGTTCCTGGAGGTTGCAGGTAGTGGAAGCAGGTAGGGAGACTGACAAAAACCTCCGGGAACCGCACGGAAACCTTGGGTGGGGCGTAAAGTCTCCGGAGGTTTCCGTTCAGATTTCCTAAGTGGGACAGGGGCATAACTTTCAATGAGGGGACTCCTCATCCTTCTAAACTCCAGCGAGTACAGGCCCAGTGCCAACAAACGCTCTTCATGTATTCACCCCACTCATTCCTGGGATCATTCTCGTAAACCTCCTTTGACCCCTCTCCAGAGCCAGCACATCCTTCCTCAGATATGGGGCCCAAAACTGCTCACAATACTCCAAATGCGGCCTGACCAGCGCCTTATAGAGCCTCAGCATTACATCCCTGTTTGTAAAATATTCTAGCCCTCTTCAAATAAATGCTAGCATTGAGTTTGCCTTCCTTACTACCGATTCGACTTGCAGATTAACTTTTTGGAAATCCTGCACCAGCACTCCCAAGTCCCTTTGCACCTCCGATTTCTGGATTCTGTCCCCATTTAGAAAATAGTCTATGCCTTTATTCCTACTACCACAATGCATGACTCCACACTTTGCTACACTATATTCCATCTGCCACTTCTCTGCCCACTCTCCCAACCTGTCCAAGTCCTTCTGCAGAGTCCCTGCTTTCTCTACACTACCTGCCCTTCCACCTATTTTCGTATCATCCGCAAACTTGGCCACAAAGCCTTCAATCCCCTCGTCCAAATCATTAATATACAACGTGAAGAGTAGCGGCCCCAGCACCGAGCCCTGCGGAACTCCGCTAGTCACTGGCAGCCAAACAGACAAAGCCCCCTTTATTGCCACTCTTTGTCTTCTGCCATCCAGCCAACTTGCTATCCACGCTGGTATCTGCCCTTTGATACAGTGGGCTCTCATCTTCCTTAGCTTAGGTTGTGACACTATCTTGTGTCACCAGATTGCAAGTGATAATCTTATTGCCAAATAAATTCAGTGATTCATCGAACATAGAACAGTACAGCACAGAAACAGGCCCTTCGGCCCACACTGTTTGGGCCGTACATGATGCCAAGTTTACGTTAATTTAGAGAAACAGTGCGGAAACAGGCCCTTCGGCCCACCGAGTCAATAGACAATAGACGATAGGTGCAGGAGTGGGCCATTCGGCCCTTCGAGCCAGCACCGCCATTCAATGAGATCAGGGCTGATCATCCACAATCAGTACCACGTTCCTGCCTTCTCCCCATATCCCCTGATTCTGCTATTTTTAAGAGCCCTATCTAGCTCTCTCTTGAAAGTATAGAAACATAGAAAATAGGTGCAGGAGTAGGCCATTCGGCCCTTCGAGCCTGCACCGCCATTCAATATGATCATGGCTGATCATCCATCTCAGTATCCTGTACCTGCCTTCTCTCTATACCCCCTGAGCCCTTTAGCCACAAGGGCCACATCTAACTCCCTCTTAAGTATAGCCAATGAACTGGCCTCAACTACCTTCTGCGGCAGAGAATTCCAGAGATTCACCACTCTCTGTGTGAAAAAAGTTTTCCTCATCTCGGTCCTAAAAGATTTCCCCCTTATCCTTAAACTGTGACTCCTTGTTCTGGACTTCCCCAACATCAGGAACAATCTTCCTGCATCTAGTCTGTCCAACCCCTTAACAATTTTGTAAGTTTCTATAAGATCCCCCCTCAATCTTCTAAATTCTAGCAAGTACAAACCGAGCCTATCCAGTCTTTCTTCATATGAAACTCCTGACATCCCAAGAATCAGTCTGGTAAACCTTCTCTGTACTCCCTCTATGGCAAGAATGTCTTTCCTCAGATTAGGAGACCAAAACTGTATGCAATACTCCAGGTGTGGTCTCACCAAGACCCTGTACAACTGCAATAGAACCTCCCTGCTCCTATACTCAAATCTTTTTGCTATGAATGCTAACATACCATTCGCCTTCTTCACTGCCTGCTGCACCTGCATGCCTACTTTTAATGACTGGTGTACCATGACACCCAGGTCTCGTTGCATCTCCCCCTTTCCTAATCGGCCACCATTCAGATAATAGTCTACTTTCCTGTTTTTGCCACCAAAGTGGATAACCTCACATTTATGCACATTATACTGCATCTGCCATGCATTTGCCCACTCACCCAGCCTATCCAAGTCACCTTGCAGCCTCCTAGCATCCTCCTCACAGCTAACACTGCCCCCCAGCTTCGTGTCATCCGCAAACTTGGAGATGTTGCATTCAATTCCCTCGTCCAAATCATTAATATATATCGTAAATAGCTGGGGTCCCAGAACTGAGCCTTGCGGTACCCCACTAGTCACTGCCTGCCATTGTGAAAAGGACCCGTTTACTCCTACTCTTTGCTTCCTGTATGCCAACCAGTTCTCTATCCACATCAATACTGAACCCCCAATACCGTGTGCTTTAAGTTTGTATACTAATTTCTTATGTGGGACCTTGTCGAAAGCCTTCTGAAAGTCCAGATATAACACATCCGCTGGTTCTCCCTTATCCACTCTACTAGTTACATCCTTGAAAAATTCTATAAGGTTCGTCAGACATGATTTACATTTCATAAATCCATGCTGACTTTGTCCAATGATTTCACCACTTTCCAAATGTGCTGCTATCCCATCTTTAATAACTGATTCTAGCAGTTTCCCCACTACCGACGTTAGACTACCTGGTCTGTAATTCCCTGTTTTCTCTCTCCCTCCCTTTTTAAAAAGTGGGGTTACATTAGCTACCCTCCAATCCTCAGGAACTATTCCAGAATCTAAAGAATTTTGAAAAATTATCACTAATGCATCCACTATTTCTGGGGCTACTTCCTTAAGTACTCTGGGATGCAGCCTATCTGGCCCTGGGGATTTATCGGCCTTTAATCCATTCAATTTACCTAACACCACTTCCCGGCGAACCTGGATTTCACTCAGTTCCTCCATCTCATTTGAACCCCGGTCCCCTGCTATTTCCGGCAGATTATTTATGTCTTCCTTAGTGAAGACAGAACCAAAGTAGTTATTCAATTGGTCTGCCATGTCCTTGTTCCCCATGATCAATTCACCTGTTTCTGATTGCAAGGGACCTATATTTGTTTTAACTAATCTTTTTCTCTTCACATATCTATAAAAGCTTTTGCAGTCAGTTTTTATGTTCCCTGCCAGTTTTCTTTCATAATCTATTTTCCCTTTCCTAATTAAGTCCTTTGTCCTCCTCTGCTGGTCTCTGAATTTCTCCCAGTCCTTTGGTAGGCTGCTTTTTCTGGCTAATTTGTACGCTTCATCTTTTGTTTTGATACTTTCCCTTCTTTCCCTTGTTATCCACAGATGCACTACCTCCCCTGATTTACTTTTTTGCCAAATTGGGATGAACAATTGTTGTAGTTCATCCATGCAGTCTTTAAATGCCTTCCATTGCATATCCACCGTCAACCCATTAAGAATCAATCGCCAGTCTATCTTGGCCAATTCACGTCTCATACCCTCAAAGTTACCTTTCTTTAAGTTCAGGACCCTTGTTTCTGAATTAACAATGTCACTCTCCATCCTAATGAAGAACTCAACCATATTATGGTCACTCTTGCCCAAGTATCTAGAGAACTGGCCTCCACCACCCTCTGAGGCAGAGAGTTCCACAGACTCACCACTCTCTGTGTGTCGGTCCACGCCGACCAGCGATCCCCGCACACTTACACTCTCCTACACACACTAGGGATAATTTACAATTATACAAACGCAATTAACCTACAAACCTGCACCTCTGTGTCACTGTTAAACTGATCCCATCTGCTTGTACATAATCCATATATCCCTCTATGTGTAGAAAGGAACTGCAGATGCTGGTTTATACTGAAGATAGACACAAAGTGCTGGAGTAACTCCAGCGCGGCACGGTGGCGCAGTGGTAGTGTTGCTCCAGTGACCCGGGTTCGATCCTGACTATGGGTGTTGTCTGTACGGAGTTTGTACGTTCTCCCCGTGACCTGCGTGGGTTTTCTCCGGGTGCTCCAGTTTCCTCCAACAGAGAGTTGTGAGTCTGTGGAATTCTCTGCCTCAGAGGCCGGTTCTCTGAATGCTTTCAAGAGAGAGCTAGATAGGGTTCTTAAAAATAGCGGAGTCAGGGGATATGGGGAGAAGGCAGGAACGGGGTACTGATTGGAGATGATCAGCCATGATCACATTGAACGGCGGTGCTGGCTCGAAGGGCCGAATTCCCTGCACTTCCGTTTGCCTATCTAAACACCTCTTAAACACCAGTATCGTATCTGCCCCCACCACCACCCCTGGCAGCACGTTCCAGGCACGCTCCATTTACTCTTAAAATTCATGTTCAAAGGTGATAGGAGCAGAATTAGGCCATTCAGCCCATCTAGTCTACTCCGCCATTCAATCATGGCTGATCTATCTCTCCCTCCTAACCCCATTCTCCTGCCTACTCTCCATAACCCCTGAGACCCGTACTAATCAAGAATCTATCTATCTCTGCCTTAAAAATATCCACTGACTTGGCCTCCACAGCCGTCTGTGGCAATGAATCCCGCAGATTCACCACCCTCCGACTAAAGAAATTTCTCCTCATCTCCTTCCTAAAAGAACGACATTTAGTTCTGAGGCTGTGACCTCTAGTCCTAGACTCTCCCACTAGTGGAATCATCCTCTCCACATCCACTCTATCCAGGCCTTTCACTGTTCGGTAAGTTTCAAAAAGGTGTTCCCCTCATCCTTCTAAACTCCAGCGAGTACAGGCCCAGTGCCGACAAACGCTCATCATATGTTAACCCACTCATTCCTGGAATCATTCTCGTAAACCTCCTCTGGGCCCTCTCCAGAACCAGTACATCCTTCCTCAGACATGGTGCTAGTTTTGCCAACTCTCTCACTCCCAAATAAGGGACAAAAAGTCAAAATCCGGGACAAATTCCCGACGGCAATTCGTTGACGGACTCGGCCGTGTCTGGGTGAATGATGAGTTGGCCCCGGGTGCTGGACTACACACAAAGCCCAGCCGGCGGGGCCAGCTGAGGAGTTTTGGCCCGGGGGCCGCGTGACATCGCGTGCAAAGTCCGGCGCCCCGTCCAACTCACGAACCGATGATCGGCCGTGAGAAGGACGGGTGGTGGTGGTGTCAGCGGTAAGCGAAGGTTCAAAGGTCGGACAGCTGGCCGGGCTGCTGACTGACCGATGGGGTCACGGGCGAGGTGCTGCTGCTGCTGCACTCCATGGGCTGCACTACATTGGGACGGGTGAGGCGGGGCCGGACGCGGCGCTCCGACCCAACAGTCCCCTCGACCCGAGTAGTAGCGGTCAAATACGGGACAAGGGCGGTCCCGTACGGGACAAACCAATGTAGCCCAATATACGGGATGTCCCGGCTAATACGGGACAGTGCACCCCTACCTAGTGCCCACAACTGCTGGCAATATTCCAAATGCGGCCTAACCAGCGCCTTATAGAGCCTCAGCATTACATCCCTGTGTGTAGGGTAGTGTTTGTGTGCGGGGATCGCTGGTTGGCGTTGGACTCGGTGGGCCGAAGGGCCTGTTTCAGCGATGTATCTCTAATCGAAACAAAACAAAACAAAACAATATTCTGTATCGGGTGGGGGGGGGGCTTTGGGGAAAGCTGCACAATGAATACCAACTAAAGAAATGACATCTGGTTTCAAAGAAGTTGCCACTTTCTCAGGAGGCTTGGAGTTCCTGTTTCTCAGCCAAACCCGCCTCACTGGTTAATATGTCTCACTTCAGCTGTCGGTGTCCCATTGTAGGTGAGCAGAGGCAGCACAAGCAAACTGCAACCTGACCCGCAGTGTTAGCATTCCTGTTGGCCTCCATCAATTACCACTGCATTATCGCCCACTGAACCCGAACGGACAAAAACAAACATGCAAACAGTGTGGGCTCATTTTGTAGCCTTTGACGGTGTTCATCATTGCGTTAGACACCACATCTCTCTGTGTAGACACATCTCCCTTCTAAATGGCTTACTCCTTATTCTTAAACTGTGGCCCCTGGTTCTGGACTCCCCCAACATCGGGAACATGTTTCCTGCCTCTAGCGTGTCCAAACCCTTAATAGTCTTATATGTTTCAATATGATCCCGGTGTGGGCAAGTTGGGTCGAAGGGCCTGTTTCCACACTGTATCACTCCATGACTCTGTGATTTTCTATGACGTGGACTCGAAGGGCCGATGGGCTTGTTGCATCTCTTAAAACCAAACCAAAGCTGGTTCCCTTTCTGATGAGCACTCTAATACGCTCCTGCTCTTTAATGGATATGTACATTTTTATGGTGACGTTGATCGGCAGGCACTGGATGACTGGATCGAGTATGACTGTGCTCTCCTCCCCATAGGGTCGTCTACTTGTGGGTGTGTAGAGGCCGACCCGCGATCCACACACCTTGGTGCAACGTGGGCAGTGGAGACTAGCGATGGTCGGTAGTTGTCGAGCCCCCTTCTCTCTCTCTCCTCCCGGTGCTGTCGCTTTGTCTCTGCCACACGGCGTAGTTCCGTTGCGTGACGTGCAGCTCCTTCCTGCACAGATTTCCTCCAGGAGTGCCTGTCCCGTGCAATGTGCTCCCGGTTGCTCGATGTGACGTGGAATTTCTTGGACCCACAATACCTCAACTCTGGTCAAGAAGGCTCATCAGCGTCTCTTCTTCCTGAGGAGACTGAAGAAGGTCCATCTGTCTCCTCAGATCCTGGTGAACTTCTACCGCTGCACCATTGAGAGCATCCTTACCAACTGCATCACAGTATGGTATGGCAACTGCTCTGTCTCCGACCGGAAAGCACTGCAGAGGGTTGTGAAAATTGCCCAACGCATCACCGGTTCCTCGCTGAGTCTGTCCAAAGCAAGCGCTGTCTGCGGAGGGCGCTCAGCATCGCCAAGGACTGCTCTCACCCCAACCATGGACTGTTTACCCTCCTACCATCCGGGAGGCGCTACAGGTCTCTCCGTTGCCGAACCAGCAGGTCGAGGAACAGCTTCTTCCCGGCGGCTGTTACACTACTCAACACTGTACCTCGGTGACTGCCAATCACCCCCCCCCTCCCCCAGACACTCCTCCCACCAGGAAACACACTATGTCTGTATGCATGTAAATAGATCTATTTATTGCTCATATCCTATGTCGCTCTTCCAGTGAGATGCTAATTGCATTTCGTTGTCTCTGTACTGTACACTGCACAATGACAATTAAAGTTGAATCTGAATCTGAATCTGAATTTTTTCAGACTGTTCTTGATGTTGTCCTTGAAGCGTTTCGTTGGCCCGCCAGGGGCCTTCAGTTGAGAGTGCAGGATCAGTTTAGAGAGACGTGTGTTGGACATGCGGATGACATGGCCAGTCCTTCCAAGTTAACCACCTTATACTTTGCCTTATAGGTAATTGTTTGAATGACAAACAGTGAGAGACCACACCAAGCCGCTGCACGAAATGAATCATATGTAACCAATATCACAAAAGTTCTCCAAAACTCCTTGAGGTGTTTGATAGTTTGGTATCTGGTGTTAATCACTGTTGCTGCCAACAATGTAACTATTAAACTTAGTATTTTGTTCTGTTTCCATGTTATATTTAGATATCAATATCTAAACCAGATCACATTGCATTCCCTCTCATATTCTCCTTTCATTTAATGGAGGCACAATTACCATTGAATATATCACAGGGAACTTTGATGCCTCAATACAGCCGCTGGCTTCAGCAAAATGTGGCTCCATGTACAACAATAAGCACACTTAGTTCAGAGAGTTCATTCAACACTAACTCAAACAATATCTGGAAAATAATCCAAAACCTATCTCTTAAATGTCTCCATTATCAAGTGGAGAGACAGGAACGGCCGTCAGTTTAATGCAGGAAGGAACTGCAGATGCTGGTTTACACCAAAGATAGACACAAAGTGCTGGAGTAACTCAGCGGGTCAGGCAGCATCTGTGGAGAGAAGGAATGGGTAACATTTCCGGTCGAGTCGTTTGAAAGGTTTAGTTTAGTTTATTTTAGTGTATTGTTTATTACCAAGGTACAGCAAAATTATTTTTGTTGCGTGCTAACCAGTCAGCGGAAAGACTGACTGAAGAAGGGTCTCGACCCGAAACGCCACCTATTCCTTCTCTCCACAAATGCTGCCTGACCCACTGAGTTACTCCAGCACTCTGTGAAACGCCACCTATCCATGTTCTCCACAGATGCTGCCTGACCCGCTGAGTTACTCCAGCACTCTGCGTCCATCTTCGGTATAAACCAGCACCTGCAGCTCCTTCCTACACAGTGGAAAGACTGTACACGATTATAATCGAGCCGACCACGATGTACAGTTACAGGAAAAAGGGACTAGTGTTTAGTGCAAGGCAAAGTCTGTTGGAGTAGAGGTTTAAAACAGAGGAGAGAGTGTAATGGGTGATCCCGTTTATATCAACGGTTCAATGGTTGAAAGGGTCAAGAACTTCAAATTCCTGGGCGTGCACATCTCCGAAGATCTCTCCTGGTCCGAGAACACTGATGCAATTATAAAGAAAGCACATCAGCGCCTCTACTTCCTGAGAAGATTAGGGAGAGTCGGTTTGTCAAGGAGGACTCTATCTAACTTCTACAGGGCACAGTAGAGAGCATGCTGACCGGTTGCATCGTGGCTTGGTTCGGCAACTTGAACGCGCAGGAGCGGAAAAGAATGCAGAAAGTTGTGACCACTGCCCAGTCCATCATCGGCTCTGACCTCCCCACCATCAAGGGGATCTATCGCAGTCGCTGCCTCAAAAAGGCTGGCAGCTTCATCAAGGACCCACACCATCCTGGCCACACACTCATCCTCGTGAATCTTGTCTGTTCCCTTCACAGCGTAATGGTATCATGTGTGGGAAGGAACTGCAGATGCTGGTATATAAGAATTTAATTTATCTTAAGAATAAGGGGAGGCCATTTAGGACTGAGATGAGGAATAACTTTTTCACGCAGAGAGTTGTGAATCAGTGGAATTCTCTGCCACAGAAGGCAGTGGAGGCCAATTCTCTGGAATGTTTTCAAAATAGAGTTATCCAACTCCAATCCAACTTTATTTGTTAAGCACTTTAAAAACAGCCAATGTTGACCAAAGTGCTGTACAGAAGAATAAACAAGACATCATAAACAGACACCATAACAGCTCACGTGAGGCGCAAAAATTACATATGAAATACAACAATAAATTAAAAGACATAAAACATGAGTAAAAATAATAGCCACGGAATAAAAGCAATCAAAAAATAAGAAATTAAATCAAGTAAATAAATAAAGTCGACATCTTACTGGGTATCAAAGGCCACGGAGAAGAGATGGGTTTTAAGAAGTGATTTAAAAACAGACAGAGAAGAGGCCTGTTTAATGTGGAGAGGCAGATCGTTCCATAATTTGGGTGCCGACACAGCAAAGGCACGGTCCCCTCTGAGCTTCAGCTTAGTGTTAGGCCCACTCAGGAGCAGCTGATTATCTGACCTGAGAGAGCGGGCGGGTGTATAAGGGTGTAGAAGCTCAGATAGGTAGGGCGGGGCAAGACCATTCAGGGACTTAAAAGCAAATAAAATAATTTTAAAATGGATCCTAAACTGAATAGGCAACCAGTGGAGTGAGGCTAAAGTTAGATAGAGCTCTTAGGGCTAATGGAATCAGGGGATATG
The DNA here is from genome assembly GCF_028641065.1 of Leucoraja erinaceus. Lineage (NCBI taxonomy): Eukaryota > Metazoa > Chordata > Chondrichthyes > Rajiformes > Rajidae > Leucoraja > Leucoraja erinaceus. Next base: position 25,268,339 of record NC_073378.1, on the reverse strand, counting down.
GGGAGAAGGCAGAAACGGGGTACTGATTGGGGATGATCAGCCATGTTCACATTGAATGGCGGTGCTGGCTCGAAGGGCCGAATGGCCTACTCCTGCACCTATTTTTCTATGTTTCTATGTTAAACTGAAGATAGACACAAAAAGGTGGAGTAACTCAGCGGGTCAGGCAGCATCTCTGAAGAGAAGGAATGGGTGACGTTTTGGGTCGAGACCCTTCTTCAGACGGATGGCATCTTTCCTTCACTGCTTGGCCAAAACTAGTTTAATTCTGCTTAATGTTGCATGTACCGAGGTACAGTGAAAAACCTGTCTCCGGAGGTGCTGCCTGTCCCGCTGAGTTACTCCAGCACTTTGTGTCTATCTTTGGTGTAGACCAGCATCTGCAGTTCCTTCCTACACAGTTTCAACGCTGTATCTCAACGCTATATCTCAATGGCATGTTGGCCTTTATAACAAGAGGAATCGAATGTAGGAGCAAAGAGATCCTTCTGCAATTGTACAGAGCCCTAGTGAGACCACACCTGGAGTATTGTGTGCAGTTTTGGTCCCCTAATTTGAGGAAGGACATTCTTGCTATTGAGGGAATGCAGCGTAGGTTTACAAGGTTAATTCCCGGGATGGCGGGACTGTCATATGCTGAGAGAATGGAGTGGCTGGGCTTGTGTACTCTGGAGTTTAGAAGGATGAGAGGAAATCTTATTGAATGAAATATATAAGATTGTTAAGGGCTTGGACACGCTAGAGGCAGGAAACATGTTCCCGATGTTGGGGGAGTCCAGAACCAGGGGCCACAGTTTAAAAATATGGAGTAAGCCATTTAGAACGGAGACGAGGAAAAGCTTTTTCTCACAGAGAGTGGTGAGTCTGTGGAATTTTCTGCGGTGGAGGCAGGTTCTCTGGATGCTTTCAAGAGAGAGCTAGATAGGGCTCTTAAAGATAGCGGAGTCAGGGGATATGGGGAGAAGGCAGGAACGGGGTACTGATTGGGGATGATCAGCCATGGTCACATTGAATGGCGGTGCTGGCTCGAAAGGCCAAATGGCCTCCTCCTGCACCTATTGTCTATTGTCTATTGTCTAAAGTCTAAAGCCATCGTGGCCACACTGTTGGTATGCATTATGTTACTAGTTGATTGTAATGGAGGCCTTCATATATGTGCCATCATGCTCTTTTTTTTTTTGTCGTACAACTCCACTCCTGTTCTGCAGCAGTTCACGCAGAGTTCAGTTTTTCAAGACGTCCCTGAGTCTTGCGCGACTGTGATTACTGATAGCGCAGAAGTAAATAAAAGGGATATTTCAAACTCGGTAACATTTCCTCCAATTGTCCCGCTGAATATAATTCAGACTTGGCAAAGCCAGCAGTTTTCTGGAGTTGCTTTTCAATACCTTGCTATCATCGCTTAAACAAAGACAACACATCGAGCTGCCACTTAGACAAAAACGCTGGAGAAACTCAGCGGGTGAGGCAGCATCTATGGAGCGAAGGAATGGGCGACGTTTCAGGTCGAGACCCTTCTTCAGACTGATGTGGGGGTGGGGAAGGGGGAGTGGGAAGTGGTGGAGCCAGTGGACTGAGGGAGAGCTGGTAAGGGGTGGAGAAAGTAGGGACTACCTGAAATTAGAGAAGTCAATGTTCATACCGCTGGGGTGCAGACTGCCCAAGCGGAATATGAGGTGCTGCTCCTCCAATTTACGGTGGGCCTCACTCTGGCCATGGAGGAGGCCCAGGACAGAAAGGTTGGATTGGGAATGGGAGGGGGAGTTGAAGTGCTGAGCCACCGGGAGATCAGGTTGGTTATTGCGGACCGTGCGGAGGTGTTGGGCGAAACGATCGCCAAGCCTGCGCTTGGTCTCACCAATGTAGAGCAGCTGACACCTAGAGCAGAAGATGCAATAGATGAGGTTGGAGGAGGAGCAGGTGAACCTCTGCCGCACCTGGAAAGACTAAGTTAGGTTAAGAAACATTGAGGGAGGTAACTGTGTAACAAAGAACTGCAGATGCTGGTTTAGTTTATTTTAGTTTAGATTAGTTTAGAGATACATTGCGGAAACAGGCCCTTTCGGCCCACCGTGTCCGCGCCGACCAGCGATCCCTGCGCACTAACAACATCCTACAAATACACTAGGGACAATTTTTACATTTACACCAAGCCAATTAAGTGTGGGAGGAAACCGAAGATCTCGGAGAAAATCCGCGCAGGTTAGGGGGAGAAGGTGCAAACTCCGTACAGACAGCACCCGTAGTCACAGAATCATAGAGTCATAGAAACATAGAAAATAGGTGCAGGAGGAGGCCATTCGGCCCTTCGAGCCAGCACCGCCATTCATTGTGATCATGGCTGATCGTCCCCAATCAATAACCCGTGCCTGCCTTCTCCCCATATCCCCTGACTCCACTAGCCCCTAGAGCTCTATCTAACTCTCTCTTAAATCCATCCAGTGATTTGGCCTCCACTGCCCTCTGTGGCAGGGAATTCCACTAATTCACAACTCTCTGGGTGAAAAAGTGTCTTAAATGGTCTTCCCTTTATTCTAAGATTGTGGCCCCTGGTTCTGGACTCGCCCAACATTGGGAACATTTTTCCTGCATCGAGCTTGTCCAGTCCTTTTATAATTTTATATGTTTCTCTAAGACCCCCTTCCCTCATCCTTCTAAACTCCAGTGAATACAAGCCTAGTCTTTTCAATCTTTCCTCATATGACAGTCCCGCCCTCCCAGGGATCAATCTCGTGAACCTACACTGCACTACCTCAATCACAAGGATGTCTTTCCTCAAATTAGAGCGATACAGCTTGGAAACAAACACATCGGCCCAACTTGCCGACATCGACCAACATGCCCCATCAGGCGTAAGGAGATTATATCGATACACAACTATTAGCTCTCCATCGACATTCAATGCCATCCAAAGATAAATCTTCCAAACACAGTCTCTTCATTAATAGTTTGCAGAACTAGTCGCTGAAGTTTAAGAATAAGGAGTAAGCCATTTCGAACGGAGACGAGGAAACACTGTTTCACACAGAGAGTTGCTCCCCCTCTCCCATCAGGCAAGAGGTACAGAAGTGTGAAAACGCATACCTCCAGATTCAGGGGCAGTTTCTTCCCAGCTGTTATCAGCAACCGAATCATCCTACCACAACCAGAGAGCAGTGCTGAACTACTAACTACCTCATTGGAGACCCTCAGACTATCCTTGGACGGACTTTGCTGGCTTTACCTTGCACTAAACGTTATTCCCTTGTCCTGTATCTGTACACTGTGGACGGCTCGATTGTAATCATGTATTGCCTTTCCGCTGACTGGTTAGCACACACCAAAATTGCGTACAGTTTTGGTCTCCAATTCTGAGGAAGGACATTAATGCCATAGAGGGAGTTCAGAGACGGTTCACCAGACTGATTCATGGGATGTCAGGACTGTCTTATGAAGAAAGACTGGATAGACTTGGTTTATACTCTCTAGAATTTAGAAGATTGAGAGGGGATCTTATAGAAACTTACAAAAATCTTAAGGGGTTGGACAGGCTAGATGCAGGAAGATTGTTCCCGATGTTGGGGAAGTCCAAGACAAGGGGTCACAGCTTAAGGATAAGGGGGAAATCCTTTAAAACCGAGATGAGAAAAACTTTTTTCACACAGAGAGTGGTGAATCTCTGGAACTCTCTGCCACAGAGGGTAGTCGAGGCCAGTTCATTGGCTATATTTAAGAGGGAGTTAGATGTGGTCCTTGTGGCTAAGGGGATCAGGGGGTATGGAGAGAAGGCAGGTACGGGATACTGAGTTGGATGATCAGCCATGATCATATTGAATGGCGGTGCAGGCTCGAAGGGCCGAATGGCCTACTCCTGCACCTAATTTCTATGTTTCTAAAAGCTTTTCACTGTACCTCGGTACACATGACAATAAACTAAACTGTAGTGAACTGAACATAACACAAAGCACAGGTCTTCATATTAAATAGAAATGTTTTATTTTCAGGCAAACTATTTTCAAAAAACATAAAAGTGGAGCAAATAACACATTTCTGTATAAAAATACATACCGGCTAAAAAAACAAGAGGCCAATATGGCCATCAAGTATATAATAATAAGGCACTGTTTAAAATACAGTCAGTAACCAAAGTAATGCATGTGTCAAAATAGTATGAATACTGATTTGAAAATCCAGGTAAAATACTAATTTTCTGGTTTGTGAAATGACTTATTTTCAATAAACAGCTCTTGTAGTCTGTTTAGTTTAGTTTAGTTTAGAGATACAGCACGGAAGCAGGCCCTTCGGCCCACCAGTTCCGTGCCGTCACTTTTTCTCACGGATAGTTGTGAGTCTGTGGAATTCTCTGCCTCAGAGGGCGGTGGAGGCAGGTTCTCTGGATGCTTTCAAGAGAGAGCTAGATAGGGCTCTTAAAGATAGTGGAGTCAGGGGATATGGGGAGAAGGCAGGAACGGGTTACTGATTGGGGATGATTAGCCATGGTCACATTGAATGGCGGTGCTGGCTCGAAGGACCGAATGGCCTCCTCCTGCAACTATTGTCTATTGACCAGCGATCACCGCACACTAACACTATCCTACACACACACAAGGGACAATTTACATTTTTTACTGAAGCCAATTCACCTACAAACCCGCACGTCTTTGGAGTGTGGGAGGAAACCGAAGATCTCGGAGAAAACCCACGCAGGTCACGGGGAGAACGTGCAAACTCCGTACAGACAGCGCCCGTAGTCAGCATCGAACCTGGGTTTCTGGCGCTGTAAGGCAGCAACTCTAACGCTGCACCAACATGCCACATCTGTTGCTCATTTGGTCAGCATATCAATGCATATCATAGCAACATTTACGATAGCAAAAAATGTATGTTTGGCTGTTGATTTTTAATTGATTTTTGAAGCCTTCATTATCTCCTTTATATCCAATTTACCATAGATATAATGTATTTCTAGCTGTACAGTTCAATACCAGCATTTTAAATCACATACATCTAGACTTAACAGTACTTATACGCACACATGGGTGAACATAGAACATAGAACAGTGGCGGTACACAGAGTGCTGGAGTAGCTCAGCGGGTCAGGCAGCATCTGTGGAGAACATGGATAGGTGACGTTTCACAGAGTGCTGGAGTAACTCAGCGGGTCAGGCAGCATCTGTGGGGAACATGGATAGGTGACGTTTCACAAAGTGCTGGAGTAACTCAGCGGGTCAGGCAGCATCTGTGGAGAACATGGATAGGTGACGTTTCACAGAGTGCTGGAGTAACTCAGCGGGTCAGGCAGCATCTGTGGAGAACATGGATAGGTGACGTTTCACAGAGTGCTGGAGTAACTCAGCGGGTCAGGCAGCATCTGTGGAGAACATGGATAGGTGACGTTTCACAGAGTGCTGGAGTAACTCAGCTGGTCAGGCAGCATCTGTGGAGAACATGGATAGGTGACGTTTTGGGTTGAGACCCTTCTTCAGACCGAAGAAGGATTTTGATCCGATACGCAATAATCCAAAGAGTAACTTGAACACATGTGCTGAGTGACTTAAGCGCATGTTACACATGACAAACACTTAAACACCAAGTGTAACACATGACTTAAACACATGCTGGACCTATGTTCTATGTATCGCCAGACGTGTTCACAAAGTGTATAATGATAACTTTAAGGTATATTTTAGTCGACAGCAATTTACAAAATATGAGGTAGATTTTTTTTGAAAAATATTAAAAAATGCTATTCTACAAGTTTCAGCGTTCCTTGGCAAAGTTTGTGGGAAATATCTCAAACCGGCCGTTTGCACTCTTTCCTCCCCGTTTTCGTGAGCAAGCCTCACGTGCGAGTTGAGATGTTGGTTCCGGGGATTAATTGGAGTCCACTTTCTTCACGGTAACCCCGGCCTCGGTTCTGTTTCTATCCCGGGTCAGTCTGTCTTGGACCCAGGACTGCTGCCACCGACTGGCACCGCGTGGAAACAGGCCCTTCGGCCCAACTTGCCCGTGCCCGCCGAAGAATGTGCATTGCATGGTCGTTTGCTTAAACGCCGTTGGGAAGTGTTCTGGTTTGTGAAATGCCAAGTTGGAATTCCCAGTCTCGATGTTTTTTTTATATGCGTAAGACCAAGTTGCATCTCAGACACCGCTGGTTTTTTTTTTGGCAAGAGATGTTAGTTCCCGGATCTGTCCCATGGTCTGTTCTGTGGAGGCAACCGTCACGTACAGTTCCCTTAACCGCCATCTTCTCAGCAGGGGCGTTCCTTGCACCGTGGCGCTTGCCCATCCACGCGGAGACCTAAACTCCTCCCTTTAACGATGTCCTGGCGCCTCCTGCTCCGTATTCGATCCATCCAATTCTTCCACAATGCGGGCAGGTGCTCCTTGCTGCCGCGCTTCAGCCTTAAAATCAAAGCAAAATATGCCATGAGGCCTTCATCCACAATCAGTACCCCGTTCCTGCCTTCTCCCCATATCCCCTGACTCCGTTATCTTTAAGAGCTCTATCTAGCTCTCTCTTGAAAGCATCCAGTGAACTGGCCTCCACCGCCCTCTGAGGCAGAGAATTCCACAGACTCACAACTCTCTGGGTGAAAAAGTGTTTCCTCGTCTCCGTTCTAAATGGCTTACCCCTTATTCTTAAACTGTGGCCCCTGGTTCTGGACTGAAGAGGTACCGAAATGTGTAAGCGCACACCTCTAGATACAGGGACAGTTTCTTATCAAGCGACTGAACCATTCTGCAACAACTAGAGAGCAGCCCTGGCCTACCCTCTACCTCACTGGAGACCCTCGGGCTATAATAGTAATTGAAACTCAAAGAGAGAAACAAAAGTGCTGGAGTCACTCAGCCAGTCAGACCCAAAACATCGTCTAACCATGTTCTCCAGAGATGCCAGACACAAAACGCTGGAGTAACTCAGCGGGACAGGCAGCTTCTCTGGAGAGAAGGAATGGGCGACGTTTCGGGTCGATTCCCTTCTTCAGACTTCAGGACGAGATCCTCGCCACAGATGCTGCCCGACCCGCTGAGTTACTCCAGCACTCTGTGAAATGTCACCTATCCATGTTCTCCACAGATGCTGCCTGACCCGCTGAGTTACTCCAGCACTCTGTGAAACGTCACCTATCCATGTTCTCCACAGATGCTGCCTGACCCGCTGACTTACTCCAGCACTCTGTGTCATTTTTCGCAAAACCGCCATCTGCAGTTCATAAGTGATAGGACAAGAATCAGGCCATTCGGCCCATCAAGTCTACTCCGCTCATATCCCATGTTTACAGCTCAAATGAAACTCACGTTTTTGTGATGTTAAGTAGATGTTGGTAAACACAATTCAGCCGTTGGTGCGTGCAGTCCAGTGCGTTTTGTTCTGTTCTATCTGATTTTAACTCTGGACTGTGCTTTTCTGTTTGTGTCTGGATTTGAAACCTGTAGTGAAAATAAACGGGGCAAATTAATTTTACATTGATAGTCGTAATATTTATTATCTTTACGCATCGGTTGTGCTGTTGCAGGAAATAACTTCATTGTTCTGTTTCGTGACATGTGACAATAAAACCAAGGACCGTGGAAACAGGCCCTTCGGCCCACCGAGTCCATGCTGACCACGTACACCCGTTCTATCTTGCACACGAGGGCCAATTAACCTACGAACCTGCAAGTCTTTAGGACGTGGGAAGGAACCAGAGCACCTGGAGAAAACCCACACGGAGAAGGTACAAACTCCTTGACACAGACAGCTCCCGAGGTCAGGATCGAACCCATGTCTCAGGTACTGTGAGGCAAATGTGCATCTATTCTCAACCCATTCCATTTCTTTAGCAGAATCACTGCTGTTGCCGGGCAGAATCTTTCGTCTCATATTTATCTTGGGTGGGTTACAGCCCAGTGGTGTGAATATTGATTTCACTAACTTCAAGTAACCCCGCCACTCCCTCTCTCTCCATCCTCTGCCTCAGAGGGCGGTGGAGGCCGGTTCTCTGGATACATTTCGAGAGAGAGCTAGATAGGGCTCTTAACGATAGCTGAGTCAGGGGATATGGGGAGAAAGCAGGAACGGGGTACTGGTTGTGGATGATCAACCATGATCACATTGAATGGCGATACCGGCTCGAAGGGCCGAATGGCCTACTCCTGCACCTATTGTCTATTGTCTATTGTCCATCCCTCCCCCACCCAAGTCGCACCAGCTTCTCGTTCTCACCCAACAAACAGCTAACAATGTCCTGATTCCTTTATCATCGTTACTTTTTCTGCATATCTTTCATTCATTTGTTCTATATCTCTCTATATCACCATCTGTATCTCTCGTTTCTCTTTCCCCTGACTCTCTGAAGAAAAGTCCCGACCCGAAACGTCACCCATTCCTTCTCTCCAGGGATGCTGCCTGACCCGCTGAGTTACTCCAGCACTCTGTGTGTCTATCTGTGGATTGAATCATTTGACTTTCTGTGCTGCATGCTAAAACAGTAAACATGCTACAACTCACAGCTCCGCCCCACCCCTTGGGTCTAAGTTGGGATGGCAGGTTTGTTTTGATAGAAATTAAAAATGATTCATCGCTAATCACGAAATGCCATTGCATCTTCCTAGCCCTCTCGCACGCAGGTCTGACCTTCATGGTGTGTTCTGTCACTGACTTCCAAATTTAATCCTGGTTGCCTGCATTCCAAACGGCAGACTGTGCGTGGAGTTTGCACGTTCTCCCCGTGACCTGCGTGGGTTTCTCCCGGGTGCTCCGGTTTCCTCCCACACTCCAAAGAACATGGCTGCAGTACAAATTGTAATCTTCCCTCGTGTGTGGTGTAGGTTAGTGCTAGTGTACGGGGTGATCGCTGGTCAGCGTGGACTTAGAAACATAGAAACATAGAAATTAGGTGCAGGAGTAGGCCATTCGGCCCTTCGAGCCTGCACCGCCATTCAATATGATCATGGCTGATCATCCAACTCAGTATCCTGTACCTGCCTTCTCTCCATACCCTCTGATCCCCTTAGCCACAAGGGCCACATCTAACTCCCTCTTAAATATAGAAAATGAACTGGCCTCGACTACCCTCTGTGGCAGAGAGTTCCAGAGATTCACCACTCTCTGTGTGGGCCAAAGGGCTTGTTTCCGCACTGGATCACTAAGTTGAATTAAACTGGTCCATGCCAACTAAGATGGTCCCATTTGTACCTGTCCAAGTGTCTTGTAAGTGCTTTTATAGTTGCTGCCTCAACTACCTCCTCTGGCAGCTCGTTCCATACACCCACCACCACCCTCTGTAACAAGTTGCCCCTCTGGTCCCCTACTCTGCGCAAAAGGCTCAGTGCGTCTACCCGATCTATTCCCCTCATCATCATTTTTTTTAAATGGCAAGCCGTGCGTGTGGGATGCGAGATAGTGTTCTGTGGTAGTGGGTGGGCTGTGGTACGTGTAGGACTGATAAGTTGCAAGGTTGCGGCTGGCAGCAGCCTTAGCCGCATTGTGCATGTGAGATTGCCCGACAGCTGTAGGGCGGTGCATCGCGGACGTGATGAGGCCGTGTGTACGTTTGGGTGGAACCACAAACGCCTCTTAAAAACTTCCAAGGAGAGCGCTCAAATCTTAGGGACGGTCGCGGTGGCGCAGCGGTACGGTTACCGCCTTACAGCGCTTGCAGTGCCAGAGACCCGGGTTCGATCCCGACTACGGGTGCTTGTCTGTACGGAGTTTGTACGTTCTTCCCGTGACCCACGTGGGTTTTTATCCGAGATCTTCGGTTTCCTCCCAGGTTTGCAGGTTAATTGGCATGGTGTGAGTGTACAAATTGTCCCCAGTGTGTGTAGAGTAGTGTTAGTGTGCGGGGATCGCTGGTCGGCGTGGACTCGGTGGGCCGAAGGGCCTGTTTCCATGCCGTATCTCCAAACTAAACTAAACTAAACTTGGTTTGGGAACAGCTCCAATCAAGACCGCAAGAAGTTGCAGCGAATTGTGGACGCAGCCCAGACCGTCACACAAACCAACCTCCCGTCCATTGACTCCATTTACACTTCACCCTGCCTCGGCTTGGTAAATGTAAAAATTGTCCCTAGCCGGTATAGGATAGTGTTAGTGTGCGGGGATCGCTGGTTGGCACGGACCCGGTGGGACAAAGGGGCCTGTTTCCGCGCTGCATATCTAAACTAAACCAAAAACAAAACCTGCGTGCGTTTTCATCAGTTTCCTCCCACACTCCAAAGGCGTGCAGGTTTGTAGGTTGATTGGCTTTTGTATAATTGTAAATTGTCCCTAGTGTGTGTGTGTGTGCGTGGGGGAGGGGGAGGGTAGGGGGGTAGTGTTAATGTGCGGGGATCGCTGGATGGCGCGGACTCGATGGGCCGAAGGGCCTGTTTCCGTGCTAGATCTCTACATTAAACTAAACTACAGTAAGAATGTCATTGCTCCATTGCCAGGACATAGGACAATTAAACTCTCTAGATTCTTGGAGATCAGTGTCACTCATGTTATGAATCATACTGTAGCTCCACCCAATGCTTTAATAGAAAGTCTTCTTTCCCTATTTTCCCCGGTCTTCAAACATAGAAACATAGAAACATAGAAATTAGGTGCAGGAGTAGGTCATTCGGCCCTTCGAGCCTGCACCGCCATTCAATATGATCATGGCTGATCATCCAACTCAGTATCCCGTACCTGCCTTCTCTCCATACCCACTGATCCCCTTAGCCACAAGGGCCACATCTAACTCCCTGAGTTATGTGTTGAGATGAAGTTATCGATGCTGTACTGCTAATGAAAGCCTTTGGATCTTAATCATTGTACTTGGGTTCAGTCAATCCACCAACATGGTGTCAGAACTGGGATCCGAACCCAATTGGAACACGACGGTGATTTAATGACCCCCCCCCCCCCCCCCCCCCCTCTTGCCAACAAGGACCTTACCTAGTTGCCTCTTGATCCTGGTCACAAAACAGCTGGCAGGCATCATCCTCTGCATTGCCACATTCACATCTGGCCCTGGTCTCCATCAATTCCACCAGCTTGTTGTTTGTAGATCTCCTAGTCCGTGGGATTCCGCCCAGTCCGTAAGGAACAACCTGCCTGAAGAACAAAAAAACAGGTCACATCGCTGTTAGTTCAAAACTCTCAGAAGGAACCCGGGGGACTTAGGTCTAATTCCTGGCCACAAGATGCCAGTGGAGGCCAAGCCGTTGGGTATCGTTTTGTTTAGTTTAGTTTAGAGATACAGTGTGGAAACAGGCCCTTCGGCCCACCGTCTTTGCAGTGTGGAGGCAAATTCTCTGGACGGTGGAGGCAGGTTCTCTGGATGCTTTCAAGAGAGAACTAGATAGGGCTCTTAAAAATAGCGGAGTCAGGGGTTATGGGGAGAAGGCAGGAACGGGGTACTGATTGGGGATGATCAGCCATGATCACGTTGAGTGGCGGTGCTGGCTCGAGGGCCGAATGGCCTACTCCTGCACCTATTGACTATTGTCTATTGAAACTGAAGATCTCGGAGGTAAATCCATGCGGGTCATGGGGAGAACGTACAAACTCCGTACAGACAGCACCCGTGGTCAGGATCGAACCTGGGTCTCTGGTGCTGTGAGGCAGCAACTCTACCCGCTGCGCCACCGTGCCTCCCAATTAGGTTGGGTATTGGGATGTGAGCGGTAGTTGAGGCTGGGACTATCGCAACGTTTAAGAAACATTTGGACAGGTACATGGATAGGACAGGATTAGAGGGATGTGGGACTAGTGTAGATAGATGTGGACATGGGCTGAAGGGCCTGTTTCCACGCTGTATCACTCTATGACGAGTGTACGGGGACGCTGGTCGGTACAGACTGGATGGGCTGAAGGGCCTGTTTCCACGCTGTATCACTCTATGACTTTGACACCCGCCAAGGTGGATTACAATCACCTCTCTTGCATTCCCTTTATTACACAAGATAAGCATTGTTTGTTTACAGCTGGAGAAACACAAACTGAAGCACAAACTCTGCACAAGGTTTACCTTCAGCGTAGAAATGTTGACTCCTAGTTGTATTTCAGATGTAAAATCCCCAAAGGTTACAAGATAAGCTGCCATCGAGTTATAGAGTGATACAGCGTCTGTGGCAATGATCCGCCACCCTCTGACTAAAGAAATTCCTCCTCAACTCCTCCCTAAAAGAACGTCCTTTAAATTCTGAGGCTGTGCCCTCTGGTCCGAGACTCTCCCACTAGTGGGGCCGTCCACTGGTGGTCTTGGATGGAGTTGTTCCCAAACCAAGCTACTGGCATCAGGTCCAGGATCTAATCCATGTTCCTCACATTTGGGGGAGGGAACCCCGTGTTGGACAATGTACGGGGGGGCACAGTGAGGGATGGTGGCAGAACACAGGGATGACGGGGGGGCACTAGTTTAGAACCCTCGTTCCTGGGTTTAGAACTCCTCTTTTGTTTTCACTTTTAATTTCAAGTATGTTTGTGTACCCTGTGTGTGTTGTGACTGTTGACAAACCAATCCCCCCCCCCCGGGGACAAATAAATTGCTATCGTATCTCCCGGGGGCTCAGCACTTCAACTCCCCCTCCCATTCCCAATCCGACCTTTCTGTCCTGGGCCTCCTCCATGGCCAGAGTGGGGCCCACCGTAAATTGGAGGAGCAGCACCTCATATTTCGCTTGGGTAGTTTACACCCCAGCGCTATTCTCTCCTTGCCTGTGGCGTGCACAGCCTAAAGTTGCAGGACAACTTGTTCTATTTGACCTTGTTTGCTTGTGCACGCCGGGTTGATTGCATTCGTCGAAACTGGGTGGAGCACGTGAAGGTTGCAATCTTCCCACCCCAGCGGTATGAACATTGACGTCTCCAATTTCAGGTAGTCCCTGCTTTCTCCTTCCTTCCCCTCCCCTTCCCAGCTCTCCCACAGCCCACTGTCTCCCCCTCCCCCCCACCCTACATCAGTCAGAAGGAGGGTCTCGACCCGAAAAGTCTCCTATTTCCTTCGCTCCATAGATGCTGCCTCACCCGCTGAGATTCTCCAGCATTTTTGTCTACCTTCGATTTTCCAGCATCTGCAGTTCCTTCTTAATAAAAAAAGTTCTATAGTACGGTGTGGATATGGTAGGATATTGCCCGAAGGTTACACAAGACAAAGCGTTTCCTCACTGATGTTACCTACTCGGGGGTGTTGATCCAGATGATGTCCAGGTGGCAGAAGTAGATGCATTCCTTGTCCCTGAGAGACGAGCAGGAGCAGCGCTTGGGGCGGCTGAGACGGCGCGGAGGACTCGAGGTGGGGCCGGACGCCGGAGGAAACTCCACCATCACCGCTCCTTCCAACAGTGGGGTCCCTGTGGTACACAGAGCGTTAGAGTACAGAGACACACAAAATAGACAATAGACAATCATATGGTGCAACACAATTGTAAATTTCAGATTCAGATTCAGATTCACATTCAATTTTAATTGTCATTGTCAGTGTACAGTACAGAGACAACAAAATGCAATTTCAGAACTGGACGAGGGTTGGTCAAGATTATAAATAATGATCTCCTTTTCTTTTTTATTTTATTTTCTTTTCTCTATTTTCTCTCTCAACTTTCTTCATTTACTCGTTTTCATTCTTCACACACTATATATTTCACATCTTTCTATCCTTTACTATCTAACTTCTTTTTCTTATTCTAATCTTTTTTCAATGTAACAAAAAAAAAAAGAAGTTGTACATAAAATGTATTATGAAAATATATATTAGGCACTTTGGTGCCGTATGACTGTACTTACTTCTAATAAAATAAAATATTTAAAAAAAAAAAAAAAAAATAGACAATAGACAATAGGTGCAGGAGTAGGCCATTCGGCCCTTCGAGCCAGCACCGCCATTCAATGTGATCATGGCTGATCATCCACAATCAGTACCCCGTTCCTGCCTTCTCCCCATATCCCCTGACTCCGCTATTTTTAAGGGCCCTATCTAGCTCTCTCATTGAAGCATCCAGAGAATCTGCCTCCACCGCCCTCTGAGGCAGAGAATTCCACAGGCTCACAGCTCTCCGTGTGAAAAAGTGTCGGCACGGACCTGGTGGGCTGAAGGGCCTGTTTCCGCGCTGTATCTCTAAACTAAACTAAACAGACTAGTAGAGAACCTGCCTCCACCGCCCTCTGATGCAGGGAATCCCACAGACTCACAACTCTCTGCGGGAAAAAGCGTCTCCTTGTCTAAATGGCTTACCCCTTATTCTTAAATTGTGGCCCCTGGTTCTGGACTCCTCCAACACTGGGAACATGTTTCCTGCCTCTAGTGTTTCCAAGCCCTTAACAATCCGATATGTTTCAATGAGATCCCCTCTCATCCATCTAAACTCCAGAGTGTACAAGCCCAGCTGCTCCATTCTCTCAGCATATGACAGTCCCGCCATCCCGGGAATTAACCTTGTATGGAGTAACTGCAGCGGGCCAGGCAGCATCTATGGAGAGAAGGAACGGGTGATGTTTTGGGTCGAGATCTTTCTTCTTCTCACCCATTCCTTTTCTCCAGAGATGCAGCCCCTGACCCGTTGCGTTACTCCAGCACATTGTGTCTATCTTCTGGGTAAACCAGCATCTGCAGTTCCTTCCCAGACAAAGGTTGTCATATCTGGGTCCAGAGGAGGTTTACGACAATGATCCCAAGAATGAGTGGGTTAACGTATGATGAGCGTTTGATGGCACTGGGCCTGTACTCGCTGGAGTTTAGAAGAATGAGAGGACACCTCATTGAAACTTACCGAATAGTGAAAGGCCTGGATAGAGTGGATGTGGAGAGGATGTTTCCACTAGTGGGAGAGTCTCGGACCAGAGGTCACAGCCTCAGAATTAAAGGATGTTCCTTTAGGAAGGAGATGCGGCGGAATTTCTTGAGTCAGAGGGTGGTGAATCTGTGGAATTCTTTGCCACAGACGGCTGTGGAGGCCAAGTCAACAGATATTTTTAAGATAGATTCTTGATTAGTACGAGTGTCGGGGGTTATGGGGAGAAGGCAAGAGAATGGGGTTAGGACAGAGAGATAGATCAGCCATGATTGAATGGTGGTGTAGACTTGATGGGCCGAATGGCCTAATTCTGCTGCTATCGCTTATGAACGTCTTACAGATCAAACATTTAGACTTTAGAGAGGTTCTGTGTGGAAACAGGCCCTTCGGCCCATCTATCACCCATTGGCTCTACTTCTATGTTATCCCACATTCCTATCCACTCCCCTGCACACCAGGGGCAATGTTACTTTAGTTTTCGAGATACAGTGTGGAAACAGGCACTTCGGCCCATCCATCATAGAGGGAGTACATAGAAGGTTCACCAGACTGATTCCTGGGATGTCAGGACTTTCATATGAAGAAAGACTGGATAGACTCGGCTTGTACACGCTGGAATTTAGAAGATTGAGGGGGATCTTATAGACACTTACAAAATTCTTAAGAGGTTGGACAGGCTAGATGCAGGAAGATTGCTCCCGATGTTGGGGAAGTCCAGAACAAGGGGTCACAGTTTAAGGATAAGGGGGAAATCTTTTAGGACAGAGATGAGAAAAACATTTTTCACACAGAGAGTGGTGAATCTCTGGAATTCTCTACCGCCGAAGGTAGTTGAGGCCAGTTCATTGGCTATATTTAAGAGGGAGTTAGATGTGGCCCTTGTGGCTAAATGGATCAGGGGGTATGGAGAGAAGGCAGGTACAGGATACTGAGTTGGATGATCAGCCATGATCATATTGAATGGCGGTGCAGGCTCGAAGGGCCGAATGGCCTACTCCTGCACCTAATTTCTATGTTTCTATCATCCCCTCAGGCTAGTTCTGTGTTACCTCACTTTCTCATCCACTCTCCCACACACTATGGAGCAGAGGGCCGATTAAAACCTACAAACATGGATAGGTGACGTTTCACAGAGTGCTGGAGTAACTCAGCGGGCCAGGCAGCATCTGTGGAGAACATGGATAGGTGACTTTCCGGACGGGACCCTTCCTCAGATATGTATAGAAATAGACGCAAGGTGACTGGGCTGGGTCAGGTGGTTCAGGGTTACAGACAACAATCTCCGCCGCTCAGAATCATTTGTCCACTCAGATCGGGTGCGAGAGGCCAGTCGCTGCCTCTCAGACTCTCCGTCGACTTGGGGAACTTTATATACCCCTGGCAGCCAGTTCCCACCTCACGCCCAATACTAGCCCCGTCTTCATCTGAGTCTCCACATGCATTGTGTACAGCAAGGAACTGCAGATGCTGGTTTACACCAAACAAGTGCTGTCCCACACACTAGGGACAAATGATAGGTTACACAAAAAAGCTGGAGAAACTCAGCGGGTGCAGCAGCATCTATGGAGCGAAGGAAATAGGCAACGTTTCGGCCCGGGCCTATTTCCTTCGCTCCATAGATGCTGCTGCACCCGCTGAGTTTCTCCAGCTTTTTTGTGTAACCTTCGATTCTCCAGCATCTGCAGTTCCCTCTTAAACACAGGGACAAATGATATACTTGTTGTTTGCCAAAGCCAATTAGCCTACAAACCTCAAGATAGACACCAAATGCTGGAGTAACTCAGCGGGTCGGGCAGCATCTGTGGAGAGAAGGAATGGGTGATGTTTCGGGTCGAGACCTTTCTTCAGACTGAGAGTCAGGGGCTCGACCCGGAGTAACACCTATTCATGTTCTCCACAGATGCTGCCTGACCCGCTGAGTTACTCCAGCACTCTGTGTCTATCTTCGGTTTAAACCGGCATGTGCAGTTCCTTCTTACACATATCCGTCAGGTGGGCAAGTTTACCGCTCCGTGTACCCCTTCAAGAAAGACACCCATAAATTATGCACTGAGTTACTATTATATCTTTGTATTAAATATCGATAGTAGGTCCGGTTTGTATTCGGGCCTCACAGCGCCAGAGACCCTGGTTCAATCCCGACTACGGGTGCTGTCTGTACGGAGTTTGCATGTTCTTTTGGACAATAGACAATAGGTGCAGGAGTAGGCCATTACGCCCTTCGAGCCAGCACCGCCATTCAATGTGATCATGGCTGATCATCCACAATCAGTACCCCGTTGCTGCCTTCTCCCCATATCCCCTGACTCCGCTATCTTTATGAGCCCTATCTAGCTCTCTCTTGAAAGCATCCAGAGAACCGGCCTCCACCGCCCTCTGAGGCAGAGAATTCCACAGACTCACCACTCTCTATGAGAAAAAGTGTGTCCTAGTCTCCGTTCTAAATGGCTTACTCCTTATTCTTAAACTGTGGCCCCTGTTTCTGGACTCCCCCAACATCGGGAACATGTTTCCTGCCTCTAGCGTGTCCAACCCCTTAACAATCTTATATGTTTCAAGATACAGAGATACAGTTTAGAGTTTGCATGTTTCGTTTTAGAAATGCATACAGGCTTGGAAAAGCGCTTACCAGCGATGCCCGCTACACACTAGCATAACACTAGCATAACCCTAGCGCGCACACACACACACACACACGGGACAATGTTACTACAGCCAAATGAACCTGCAAAACCTGTGTGTCTTTGGAGTGTGGGAGGAAACAGCACCCCGGAGAAAAACCCACACGCGGTGACACCAGCCTGCAAACTCCGCACAGACCAGACAGCACCCCGTGGTTGGGATCGAACCCGGGTCTGTGGCGCTGAGAGGCAGCAACTCTAGTGTATAGGGAGTGCGGATGAGAAAGTGGGATAAGGTAGAACTGGTGTGAACGGGGTGGTCGAGGGGTCGGCACGGGCCCGGTGGGCCGAAGGGCCTGTCTTCATGCTGTACATTACACTCAATGAAACTACACAACCAAGGAGATTGAACGCGCTGTGGAAATGTTCAGCTTCCGCACTTGTTCAAGAAGGAACTGCAGATGCTGGAACAATGGGAGGCAGACAAAAAATGCTGGAGTAACTCAGCGGGTGAGGCAGCATCTATGGAGAGGAGGGAATACGGGACGTTTCGGGTCGAGACCCTTCTTCAGACTGATGTGGTGGGGAGAACTCTTTCCTGATGTTGGGGGAGTCCAGAACCAGGGGCCACAGTTTAAGAATAAGGGGTAGGCCATTTAGAACGGAGACGAGGAAACACTTTTTCACCCAGAGAGTTGTGAGTCTGTGGAATTCTTTGCCTCAGAGGGCGGTGGAGGCGGGTTCTCTGGATGCTTTCAAGAGAGAGCTAGATAGAGCTCTTAAAAATAGCGGAGTCAGGGGATAAGGGGAGAAGGCAGGAACGGGGTACTGATTGTGGATGATCAGCCATGATCACATTGAATGGCGGTGCTGGCTCGAAGGGCCGAATGGCCTACTCCTGCACCTATTGTCTGTCGTCAGTATTTGGTTGCAGAACCCACGCATTACACGGGGTCACATCTGGATTCATGCATTTGAGAGACACCGTGAACTGCAGATGCTGGTTTACAAAAAAATGAGACAGAGTGCTGGAGTAACTCAGCAAGTCAGGCAGCATCTCTGGAGAGCATGGATAGGTGACGTTTCGGGTTACAGAGTCACAGAGTGATACAGTGTGGAAACAGGCCCTTCAGCC